>NC_056744.1:342046457-342224622 GCF_019279795.1 Protopterus annectens
TACATGGAACAGTCCCATTTCTATTCACCTTTGGGATAACTTTATAGCATAACTGTTTTTTTGAATTTACAAAGTTCCTATAGGTAAACTTAGGTGTACGTCCCAAAACTGGGATGAGCTCTTGCATGGTTATTAAAATTTGCCAATGCTTATGAATGATACCTTCTACCTGTTTAACCCTATCTGTATACATAATAACATATCTAACTGCTACTTCCGCATTCTTCTCATCCAGCATCATATCCATGCCTATCTTCTCACCAAATATGGGGTTTGCCTGTTGCGCTTAATCTTTTAATGTACTATCCATGATTTTTGTTAATTCAGCATCATAACCCCATTTACAAAATCACAAAACAATTGCTCCATTTGCTCTCTACATCTTTTTTCATCAGTATTACTATAAGCCGCGGTGGTGCAGCGGTAGCGTTGTTGCCTCACAGCAAGAGGTTCTCCTGTTTGATTCAAGGCTGGAGTGCCTTCTGTGTGGAGTCTGCATGTCCACCCCGCGGTCAAGTGGCGTTCGAAAGACATACGTGAATGGGTGTGCCTTCGTTGAAGGTTGGGCGTCGGGCTGGCAACTCGGCACCATAAAAATCTACTGCCAATCATTAGCGGACCAGAGTTCCACTATGGCGACCCCCTAACCGGGAAAAGCCGAAAAGACAAACAACAACAAAGACAAAATGATTGAGTTTACTAATTCTTAAAAACTGACCCGTCAGTATACCTTTAAAAATATGCCTACTATAAATGTGTATATCTATTAACTTGTACACCCTTTCTATGAACTGTAGTAATAAGCTGATCATTTTCTTTCAATAAATGCACATTCAAAAACACAGCATTAGTGTCAGAGGTAGTCATCTTAAATCTTAAAGAAGAGGTGGTTGTATTTAAATACTGCACAAAAGCATTCAGATCACTCAGGGATCCTTTCCAAATTATAAAACAATCTACAAAATGCTGATAAAAACATACATTATCCTTAAAAGGGTTACTACTATTATTTACAAACTCACTTTCTCATTCATGCAATACCATATTTGCATATGCGTTAGCCATGGGCCTCCCCCCATGACTACACCACTTTGTTGCAAAAAAGGTTTCCAATTAAACAAAAAAACATTCTTAAGATAATTTCAATCAAACTACATAAATTCTCTATACTTCTACAATTCATATCTGCGTTCTTACACAAAAAGTCACGTATAGCATTAATTCCATATTCATTCGATATTACAATAGAAAGAGAGTTTATATCAAGGGTAACCATCATATAATAAGCATTCAAATTTTGTTTATACCAATTATAAAGTTTGTTAAAAAAATAATTCGTATTTTTTTTAAATACTGGAACATAATGCCAAACATTTACTTAAAGCATTTTGTATATAAATTGATAGAGGCTTAGTTACCCAGCCCCTTCCTGAAACGATAGGTCTCACTGGGGGGCATGTAACTGATTTATGAAGTTTGGGGATCCCACATATCATTAGACAAACCAAAAAACAAAAAAAAAAGATTCGATAAGAATAAATTTGTATTTTATTTACAAGTTCCTTGGCTTACAGTTATTAGTCGGATTTTGTGGATTATCCCATATATCATTGCTATCACTGGACATGAAACTGTAAAATAATTAAAAAGTTCTAAAGAAATATTTTCCACCTGAAGCTCATAAATATACACATTTATATCACTTCATCAAAGGGAACAGCTCTAAAAGTTGCTTCATAAGACAAAAATTCTTCTATTAAAGCGTTATAATCAGATTTATTAAGCAGAATAGCCCCACCCTTGTCTGCTTGCTTAATTATTATACTATCACAGCAGAGATCTTTTAATGCTTTATATTCTTCATATGACAAATTATGAACTAACTTTCTTCTATGTTCATATAGTTTTTTTTATATCCTGCTCACACACAGACATAAAAGCATTTAACACAGGAGAATTGTTTGGAATAAAAGTACTAGATTTTTTTACAAACAGCATTATGTTAATGTAGTGTGTCTTTAAAAATCAATTTTAAACTCACATTTCTAACAAAAGCCTTTAGGTCACTTACTGCATCAACAACAGTACCTGACCGAGTTGGTATAAATTGCAAACCTTTATCAAATACATTTTCAGTGGCTTCCGTTAAGTTATAACTAGACAAATTCATGAACACAGTCTTTTGCTTACTTAAAACCTCTGTCCCTGCTTGTTGTGGGACATTGGACTTTCGTTGTTCTTCTTCACTCCTTGTAGCTCGTTTCGCTCTTGCGATCTCCCTCTCGGTTCTTACTTCTTCTGTACCTCCAATTTCTCGGGTAACTTCACAGGTATTGCCCTTGTGTATGCTGAGGTTTTTCTGAAGGGGAGAAGGTAACGACAGATGCAACTAAAGGCTTCACTTGGATGTAATGAGTTAAGTGCTGTCTGGCTTTGTCTTATCTTTATAACTCTCCCAGCTGGGAAAGTGCCTGGATGCTTTCATAGAACATTACCTCCTAGCCAATTTCTCTCTTTTTCTGTCATGCTTTTTTAACCAGACTTTTCTTGTTTCTTTTCTTTTCTTCCTACATTTCTTAAAACTGAACAAGGAGAAACAGAAAAAAAAAATGGGAGCACCTGTTTATAACATTATCCCCATTACACTTAAAACAGAGAAAACTTCATAGCATGCAAAGAAAATCAGGCACTAGAAAAATAGTACTGTTAAGAAATATATATATTTTTTTTTTTTTACTTACAGTTAACTTTCTCCCTCCTCTTCCCCTCCTATAAGTATTTTTCCAAATATTAACGACATAAAGTAGGGCATATGCTTTAGAGTCCATCACAATTCCAACAAAATCCAAAAACAATCTGCATCCTACGTGAACTCAGGCAGGCTTCGTCCCAGCTGAGTGGAGGACAGCCACTGACATCCCTTTACACAAAGGGTGAGCGTCCCCCGATCTGGGAAATTATAGATCCCATCAGCCTAACTAGCCTGATCTGCAAGGCCAACGAACGGATGATCATGGACCACATTAACAAGGACATTGGCAACCTCCAAACACTCCATCCCACACAGTTTGGCTTCATCAAGGAGAGGTCATGTCTGCTAAATTTGGTCAACTTCGAGACGGTCACCAAAGCCATGGACGAGTGGAACACTGTGCACACAGCCTACCTTGAACTGGCCAAAGCCTTTGACACTATTCCTCACTCAGGTATAATAGATAAACTCTCTCAACTAAGCATCAATCCGTATGTTACAAGATGTGTAACAAACTGGCTCACTGATGGAACCCACCTAGTCAAAATAGGGGAAGCCACCTGCAGCAGTAGACCCACAACAAGCAGCGTGACCAAGGGTTCGATCTTGGGGCCTGTTATTTGGGATACATGTTTCTGAGGTGCAGGCCAAAACCAGTGGGGTATGGCTGACCGGGTTTGCAGATGACTGCAAGCTGGGTGCTGTCATCAATTCAAAAACATAGGCTGCAACGAAAATATAATAAAACAACAAAGAACTGAGAAAACACACTTTATATAGTGGCAAAGCTTTCGGATAAAAATCCTTCCTCAATACTAATACAAACATTTCTAAAAAAAAAAAAAAAAAATGGTTTAAATATAATTTGATTCAATTGATTTGAATTTTGCCCATTAAGTCGCAAATGACTAAAGGCATTTTCAATCTTTCGGCCTCTGATTTGAATTTTTCCCATTGTTCATTATTACGTAAAGGCCTTAATTTTATACTACAGCAAAGGATGACTTAGTGACTGCACTTACAGACCTTAAGATTTTTGTTAGAAATGTGAATTTTGTTTGGTAATTCTGTTACTATGGGACCTCGCTGTAAACAGCGCAGTACCTTTATACCTTCTAGTATGCCTGTGTTAACGGCATTTCATGATTTGTGTGAGAGGGAATTGAGAAAGCTATATGGAGAATCTAATAATTTGAGATTTTTAAATTTCTTTAATTTAACATTTGGTGAATATCAAGCACTTAAAAGTTTACGAATAGAGATATAGTAGTTAAACAAAGCTGATAAAGGTGGGGCTGTAGTCTATATGGACCGGCTTAGGTACATACGCTTGGTCTCTGTTTTACTTGAAGATGTTGATGCTTTTAAATGCATCACACCACTGGACGTTAAAAAATGTATTAGCTATGTTAATATGGTGATTTATGATTTACAAATTAATGGTGATATTAGTTTAGAGCCATTTCATTTTTTTACTGTCCCTTGTCCTATTATTCCCTGTCTTTATGGGTTGCCCAAGATCCATAAATCAGTGAAAGATCCCCCTATGAGACCTATTGTGTCAGGTGGGGGATGGATCACTGAACCAATATCTATATACTTGCAGACGCAATTACAACAATATTTGCTTAAATGTACTACTGTACTAAGAGATACAACTGATTTTCTTTGCAAATTGTGTGTTTGGTTCAACAGTATAGGTAGTTTCCTTAGACAAAGCGAGTATTTGTTTGTAACGTTGGATATTGTATCCTTGTTTACTGTAATACCGCATGATTTTGGTGTTGAATCTATTAGAGAATTTTTGATTTCACAACCTCCTATTGTGACTAGACATGTTGAGAATATTTGTTCCCTTTTGGATGTAGTTTTGAAAAACATTTTTTTGTTTGATGAATGTTTGTATTTGCAACTCACTGGTGTAGCCATGGGTACTTCTGTAGCTAATACCTATGCTAATTTGGTGCTATACCAGTGGGAGAAAGCTCATATATATAGCGTGAAGAATCCTTTCATTAACAATATATGTTTTCATCAACGTTTTGTTGATGATTGTTTTATGGTTTGGAAGGATTCGCTATTGCAGTTGAATGAGTTTATTCATTATCTAAATGCAACTACGGATTTTTTAAGATTTAAGATGGATGTTTCTGATAGTGTGATTGGCTTCTTGGATGTTAAGATACAACTGCTTGAGGGCCTTATTCATACCAGTATTTATAAAAAGGAGGTACATTCTGAGAGATATGTTAATTATACTAGTATGCATGCCCCACATGTTTTAAGGGGATTGTGACCTCACGGTTTAATAGAGTGAGTAGATTAAATACCGACGATATCCTATTTAATTTACAGTTAGAAGAGATGTCCAAATAGTTTCTGGACAGTGGTTATGACACCAATTTGATATTAGATTTAAAAACTAAAGCCTCAGTAAACAGGAGGACAATATTGAAGCCAACTTTTCTTGAGGGTGATTCTGGTTCCGCTAGTTCGGAACGCCCTAGATTGTGTACTAGGTATGTTACTAATTATAATACCATGACCCGTTTTGTAAAACAAATAATACAGAGGAATTGTGTTGTACTAATGGCCTCTAGTGAAATTAAGGATATTCTTGGCGATAGACCTTTCTTTTCATATAGAAATATGAAGTCTCTGAAGAGTATGTTATGTTATAAAGACTTTGGAAGGTCTGTAGATAGGACTCTTACTACTAAGCCACATACTTATGGCTGTTTGAATTGTTCATGTTGTTCTGATATTGTAACTGCTTGTAGTGATAAATTCACACATCCTGTTAGTGGTAAGGTTTATCAGTTTAATTTTTCTACTACTTGTGCTACATCTAATGTGGTATATCTGGCTACTTGTGTTAAATGCACCTCATTCTATGTGGGGAAGACCACTAGAAAATTAAAGGAACGCATTATTGAACACAAATCAGAGATTAGAAGGGCTATTGACAGTAATGCTCTGTATAAACATATAGCCAGGTTAGGTATTGAACATAGATTTTGCTTTAGAATTATAGATGTTATACGGCTTACCGCCAGAGGTGGAGATAGTAACAACTTACTTGAGTTAAGAGAGTATGAGTGGATTCTTAGGCTTAATTCCGACCATTTTCCAGGTTTAAATAACATGATTACATTGAAACCAGTTCTTACTAAATTACAACATACTAAATTGCGTTAATTTTTATATTTTTTAAATGTTTATATTTCTTTACATTTCATCTTATATTTTATGTTCTATGTTTTTGTGGTCACATGATCTTTGGACTGCTGGGCATGTGATTTTGTTGACCTATATTTAAACCATTTTGTTTTTTTTAGAAATGTTTGTATTAGTATTGAGGAAGGATTTTTATCCGAAAGCTTTGCCATTATATAAGTGTGTTTTCTCAGTTCTTTGTTGCTGTCATCAATTCCCCTAGAGCTGCAGACATCCTCCAGGAGGGTCTCACTTAGACAAATGACTGGTGCCAGAAACACGGCCTCATGCTGTATACCAAAAAATGCATCATCACCCCCTTTGAGGACAGTGACATCCCCACAAATTATCACATTAATAACAATGTCCTAAGCACTCAATCAGTCGTGAGGCATTTGGGCACACAGGTTGATAGCAACCTGATGTTTGACCACCATGTTGCTGCCGTTGTACGGAGAGGCTTCTACATGGCCATCTCATAAGTAAGGGTATCTCATCCAGTGACAAGAAGGTCATAACGTCACTGTATTCTTCCCTTATAAGGCCCATTATTGAGTACAACGCCACTTAATGCATCTATTTCGCAAAGCACATGCAGCACCTGGAGAGACCACATAGGTTCCTCACCAGGAGAATCCATGGCCTCAAACATCTACAATACACAGGCTAAAAGGCCTATCCCACTACTCAGTTTCATACAGACTCCTCAAAGGCGACTTCTGTCTGGCATACAAGGAGATCACGGACCCCATCTTGATGGGACTATGGCATATCTGCAAGTCGAGCTCCACTCGAGTAACTTACAAGACCGGCCTCAACCTGGCCTGTGACATCAACAGGACTTGTTGGTTGGTACAGATTTGTGTTCCAGAGACTCCCCATCTAGGGAATACACTCTCTCTCCACGTCACGCAGAGTACCTCTTTACCCCCTTTTTAAGTGCAACCTGGATAACTGGATGGAAAACAGAAACTATACCCCTGGGATTCCACCAGTGTCCCTGCTGGACAGGGGTATCGGGTACTGACTTGTCTAAACATAGGCTAAACTCTTGGCCAGGCTTATAAGAGCCTCAGGGCCAATAGCATAGTAACCCTGCTATGATCCTATAACGTCCAGTATTTTTAGCTTTTCTTTTTCTAGCATTTCACAAACATAATTACTGCTTTGTAATCCAACATTTGTCATCTTCCAAGTTACTAGTTTTATTCCTGTTCATCTCCATCTCCCAAATCGTGTCTCTGTTGAATCTTCCTCATACTCTCGGTCTAGTCAACTCTCGTGCTCCCTTCCTTCTCTCTAGCACTTTCCATTGAAACACTTGAAAAAGGTTTCACTTGCACAGTCTTATTGTGGTCTTTACTACCAGAACAAGCACAAGAATCTCCTTCTGTTTCACAGCACACTTTCTGCTGGCAAACTTTTATTTTTCCTCCTTAGCATGTACTTAATCAAAAAATTATTTTGTCCCTCTAGGGAAGAATATTTTGAAGATAGCTGGGTACAACAGTTTGAACTTCATGCCTGCCTTACATTCCCTGAATAGTGGAATACATTTACTCCTCTTCTGCCTGGTGTACAATAAGTAATAATTCTCCGAAACACTCTGCTGCCTCCCACTTTTAGTAGTTAGTCCTTCTATCACAGTTTTGTCACAATCAACTCCTTCTGCATCTTTACTATTAAAGGTCCAGGTTGCTTTCTCATAGCTAGTTTTGGAGCATACACATGATTATACCCTTTCAACCAACAACTCCTGGAATACAAGTACAGCTGCTTATTTGTACCTTTATAAAATGAATACAGTTTGTTCCTTCCATCTTCTCGATACAACGAAAACCTCATGTTTTCCCTATCTGCTCTGTCTTCTAATTCTATTATTTCTTGAAACATTTCTTCTTGAGCAGTCTCATTCAGCCTTTTCTTCATTTTGACCTCTGACGTTTGCAGTTTTATCACCTCATCTGAATATCTGTTTAAAGCTTCTTTCATTTTTCCAGCCTTTTGTTGTTTGAGTTGATATACTCCATCTGTGTTTTGCTGATTTTAACCAGGTCTGTATGCAGTTATCTTATACCTTCCTTCTAGGTTTCTGGAAGTCATGTCTGGAGCATGCACTGCTTTTTGCTGAACAGCTGCAGGACTTCCCAGTGTTTTTCCTCACCTTTTGTAGCCAATTTTCTTTCAGGTCCTCTGCATTTCTTTTTTCCTGGCACTTACTAGTCAGTTACTGAAATTTACCCAGAAATACAAAAGTCTACTGGCCTTCTCTGCCGAGTTTCTGTTTTCACACCAGTTGAGCTAGAATTAAGCTGTTACTCAATGTGCAGCCATCTTGGAAGTCCATGACGCTTCTACGTCTAAGCCCACAAGGCAAGCCACCACACAACCTAACATTCTGGTCATTGGAGACTCCATTGTGATATAAACTAAAGTCCATCTCACCAGAATGAGTAAAGACGTCATGGTCAATTGCTTACAAGGAGTCAGGATCACTGTATTATACATGCACTGAGGTAATTGGACCACAAGTAGCAGTACGACTCAGCCATGGTCCATGTGGATGTAAATGACCAGAGACGTACCTCCCTAGACTATATGGAGTTCTTGATAAACCTAGTGCTGAGAAGCATTTTACCTTCTCCAAGGATGATGCCACAATATGAACAGAAGATGCCTAACTTTCATAATTGGCTTAGTTTCTGGTGTCATTCTAAGAGGATGCAATATTTGTCAGCATGGAAGAAGGTGGTCAACAGACCACGCTGCTTTGCCAGGGATGCTTTGCACCTCTCCCTTCTAGGCTTTCAAATATTAGCCAAAACATTGTCTTCCTCCATAGTGCCTTTTTTAGGCAACATCAAACTGAAAATCTTCCAACATAGCAAATGAAATCCAAGAAAATATGAAGGTGTTACTAAATACTAAGAGTCTAAACAAGAAACTCCACTCCCTACAAGCCCTCTTCAACCCACAGAATGCCAGCATCTGCGCCCTCACTGAGACTTGGGTTAAATCCACGGACAGCATCTCTGCAGTGCAAGCCTATAATGCCTTCCACACATTTACACCAGCTACTACACAGACAGGGGCTACATGTGGAGGAGTCTCGATTTGCAACAAAAAGCTTTAAGGCTGGTCAAACAGGATGATGTACTTTAGCATCTCTGTGTTCAAACCACAGGCAAAATCTCATACCACTTTCTTGTAAGCTATAGACCCCCTTCTATGACCCAAGAAACCTAGAGCATGTATTTAAGCTTACTAGAAGCCCTCACCATCCAACTCAATACCATAACAAATGTAAAATAAATAAATAAATAATCATGGATGTCTATAACTGGCAATTAAGTGGGAATCATATAAGACACCAAATATGCAGGTACAGAGATTTCTGGATTTTGAAGACCCAAACTGCCTGGATCAGACTGTCAACGGTACCAGGGGAGCAAACATACTGGATCTGGTCCTCACTAATATGGGACAGTGCCTAGTGTAATGTCCTATTTGGTGAGGCTACACCAAAACACAGTCTCCTTTGAAGTAAAAATAAAACTAGAATCCCACCTAGTACTGGAATGCTCAGGAACTACTCTATGGTGAACATCTTATCATTAAGGGATAACCAGGCAAAATTTCAAGCTCCCCTAGACAATGAGAACAACGCTGCTTATCTGGAACTGTTCACACAAATCATATACAAACATATTAATAGGTGCACAGAGGCAGCTGTACCCAGCAGGTGTAAGAACTAACAACAACAAAAGACACCCTTGTGGAATCACATTATCAACAGCCTGTATAAAAGGAAGAAAATCACAGCAAAAATTAGGTGGTGGAGCACCCAGCAGGATAAAAGCACACTCATCAAACAAAAACTCAAGAGGATAAAAAGTCTACCAAAGTCAAATTTGATGTAAATTTGGCCTTCCAGGGCAAGGATAGCCACAAGGCATTCTTTAGCTACGAAGGGCTCATCATTAATGCCATCACCTAGACTGAGCCAGAAGACATATCAAACCAAATGGCAGACAAATTCAACTGCAACTTTATCCCTCTCTCCCGTCAGCTTCCCCTCAGGAAATACTTGATAATCTTAACTCCCACTACAATCACTAGGGAACAGGTCTTCAATGCTCTCTCTAAGGCCAAGAAAACTGAACTGATGGGCCGCGACAATATCCCAGACTGCTTTCTAAACAGCATGAAACACGACCTATCAGGCCCTCTGGAGTTGCTACTTTACCGTAGCCTCCAAAAAGGCAGTGCCTCATGAAGAGAGAACAGTAATCATCATCCCTCTGCACAAAGAATGGCCATCTACAGACCCATCTGTCTCACTAGTTTCATATGCAAAGTCATGGAAAGAATCATGGAAACCATCATTAATGATACAGGAGACTTCCAGACACTGGACCCAACCCATTTTTGTTTCAACAAGGGCAGGTGATGCCTACTTAGTCTGGTGGACTTCTTTGAGAAAGTCACCAAAGCAATGGATGAGGACAAAATTATTCATGCTGCCTACCCTGCCCTGGCCAAGGCATTTGAAAAAACTTTACTTGGGCACTGTTGGCAAACTCAAGAGGTTAGATATAAACCCTTGTATTACGTGGTGGATAGCCAGCTGGCTCACAGACAATACCCTGGAAGTTAAAAATTGGGAGCCCATCTGTACAAAGAGGCCAGTTACCAGCTGGTTGGGACTGCTCCTTTTTGGCATCTACTTCTCTGAAGTGAAGGCCAATGTCAAGGGCCTCTGGCTGATCACATTTGCAGAAGACTGGAAATTGTAAGCAGTCATAGAATCACTGACAGACACTAATGTTCCCCAAGAAGGGCTGACACAGACAAAAAAACTTGTGTCAGAGCCATGGAGCAAAACTAAATGCCAGGAAATACATAGTAGTACCTTTAGGAAGTCAGCCACTCATGATAACTATCATATTGACAAAGACCCCCAAGAGTCATTCAGTAGTCAGGGACTTGCAAACAAATCCAGACAGTAATACAGACTTTGACCATCAGATGTCTATGGTAGTGAGGAAATCATTCTGTGTTGTACAACTTATAAACAAAGGTAAGGCATCTAGGTCCAAGGATGTCACTGCTCCACTGTACTTGGCTTTCATCAGACCTATCATTGAGTACAATGCCTCC
Source organism: Protopterus annectens (assembly GCF_019279795.1). Taxonomy (NCBI): domain Eukaryota; kingdom Metazoa; phylum Chordata; order Ceratodontiformes; family Protopteridae; genus Protopterus; species Protopterus annectens. Next base: position 342,057,586 of record NC_056744.1, read on the forward strand.
TTTCGTACTAGAACGTTCACAAAGGTTCCTCACTATAAAAATACAGGATGTAAACAACATCCACAGAGCACCCCAGCACTACCGGGCTACAACTCATACCACATATTTCGGCCACAGAACATGGACCGAAACACAAAAGGAGGGGCTGTATCCATATTCATCAAGGATACCAACACCTGCAGGTTAGTGGCGCAGCATGATACCTCCAAGATCATCCACGTGCAACTAACATCAGGCAAATCTGCATTGCGAATTGTGGCCTGCTACAGATCACCCTCCATGAACCAGGACCACCACCACTCTGCCTTTCTGGAGACACTGGAAAACATGAAGGTCCTACCGAACACCCTGATAATGGGCAATTTCAATTACCCTACCATTAACTGGGAAAACTACTCAAGTACAAACTACCAGGTCTAGCGCTTCCTGGAATTTATCAACTCAAATGCCCTGGATCAGCTGGTAAACTCCCCTACCAGAGGTGAAAACATATTGGACCTGGTCATCACCAACATGGACGACAGGTGTTCCACACCGGAGGTCAACCCGTCACTGCTTAGATCAGACCATAAACTAATTACTCTGGTTGTCCACACCACACCACCACCTCCAACCAAGGAAACCACAGTGAAAAACTTTTCTATAGCAAACTTCACCTTACTTAAGATAGAGGTGGTAAGTTTCATAGCCCCCATGCTAAAGGATAACAGTGTCCAAGATGCAGGAACATTTACAAATGCACTCTATGAGCACCTACAAGGATGCATGGATTGTGCCATCCCTAGCAAAACCAAGACTCACTCCCATAAGAGAAGGAAACCAGTCTGGTGGACCTCTGCCATAAACAGGCTATACAACAGGAAGAGGAAACTAGTTCAGAAAAAAAGCAAATCCCAAGAAGGAAAGACATCCCTGATCAGTATCAGTAAGAAACTAAGGTCCCTCACAAAATCCTCCAAGGCTAACTTCGAAAGAAAAATAGCCAAGGATTCGAAAGATCACCCCAAAGCCTTCTTTAGCTATGTCAAGAATCTAAGTGGCAACTTGCAGATATGCTCTGAGTTAGTGCAAAATAGCACAAAACATACTGAAACCACTGATATTGCCAACATCCTAGCAGATAGATTCAGTGCAAACACCCCTCCCACCCCCAAAAGGTCCCACAACAATACCGGAAAAGTGCAGTGTCCCGGAAATCACAGACGCACAGGTGAAAACAGCCCTTTCAAAAGTCAAAAGCACAGCGTCAATGGGGCCAGATGGTGTCCCAGGTTGCACCTTGCACGAACTACAGAATGAACTAACCCCCCACCTAAACACACTGCTCAACCTCTGCCTCTCCACAGGCTACATGCCCATAGAATGGCACATAGCAATGGTTATTCCACTCCACAAAGGAGGGGCCACAACTGACCCTGGTAACTATCGCCCCATAAGCCTGACTAGCCTGGTCTGCAAGGCTATGGAGCGCATCATCATGGAACTCATTAACAAAGACATTGGGAACCTCGAAACACTTGACCCGACTCAGTTCGGCTTTGTTAAGAGCAGATCATGTCTACTAAACCTGGTTGACTTCTTCGAGACAGTCACCAAGGCCACAGATGAGGGGAAGGTAGTTCACACAGCCTACCTTGACCTCGCCAAGGCTTTTGACACCATTCCCCACTCGGGAATTATAGAAAAACTCAAAAGCCTGAACATAAACCCCTACGTCACGAGATGGGTTGCCAACTGGCTTACAGACAGAACTCACATGGTAAGAATAGCAGGCTCCAGGTCCGACTCTAAACCAGTCACAAGTGGTGTCCCACAAGGCTCGGTCCTGGGACCCCTACTGTTCGGCATATACTTCTCAGAAGTACAGGCAAACACAGGAGGACTATGGCTAACCAAGTCCACCGATGACTGCAAACTGGGAGCCATAATTGACTCTCCGGCTGACACTGACATTCTCCAAAAGGGCCTTACTGAGACGGACACCTGGTGTCAAAGTCATGGTCTCAAGCTAAATGCCAAAAAATGCATAGTCATCCCATTTGGGAAAAACAAAACACCCATGAATTACCACATAGGTGGCAGCCCCCTTAATACAGAAGAGGTAATAAGAGATCTGGGGACCCAGATAGATAGTAATCTCTCCTTTGACAATCATATTGCCAAAGTAGTTAGGGAATCCTTCTATGTAGCCCATCTAATTACTAAAGGGTTCGCATCTAGAAATAAAGAGGTTATAGTGCCCCTCTACTCATCACTCATCAGACCCATCAGAGAGTACAATGCCCCATTTGGGATGTACCTCACAAGACACTTCCAACAGCTGGAAAGACCACAAAAGTATCTCACCAAGATTACTGGCCTCAAACATATGTCCTATGCAGCTCGACTGGAAAAACTCCAGCTGTACTCAGTCACATATTGCTTACTCAGGAGTGATCTCTGCCTGACTTACAAAGCCATGCCCAACTCAGAAATGATGGACATGCTCCACCTAAAGAAATCCAAGTCACTGCGAGACACTCGCTCTAGTGAGCTAAACCTCGCCACAGCAATAAACAGAACATGTTGGAGGGATAGATTCCTGTCACAGAGACTCCCCATGCTTTGGAACAAAATTCCTAACTACATTAGGCAGAGCCTCTCACTAACACTCTTCAAGAGAAACCTTTACGAGTGGATGGGTAAAGTACAGTTTTGTACCTACCATAAATGTAGATGTCCGATAGGAATGCATCTGCAGTCCTAACAAATGGGTTGTCCTGTCGTCAGGCAGCCCTTCGGTCGGCCGGATTCCAAAGTCTGGGTCTGGCCTCGGCTGGTGTCGCACTTCACCCGACGTCATAGCTGCAGTTTTTCGGGTATAAAGGCATCAGCCGACGCCATTTTCCTCAGTGTTTCTTGCCCCAGATGCCAGGAGCCATTTTAGAAGGCTAAATTTGGATAAATGCCAATGTTTCCAAATAGTAGATAGCAAACACAAAAAATAAGCATGTATGTACATATATACAAACAAATACACCATAATAGATCCCCCCCCAGCTAGCTATTAGATGGGCAAATACCCTAGGAGTACCACAGAGGGGAAGGCGGGTGGGTAATCCTGACTGCAGATGCATTCCTATCGGACATCTACATTTATGGTAGGTACAAAACTGTACTATGTCCTTCAAGGATGCATCTGCAGTCCTAACAAATGGGTAGAATACCATAGCCAAACTAGGGGAGGAGGAAGAAGAGATTATGGTGTAGTTAGGATCCCTTGCAAAACAGCAGTGGCAAACCCTGCTCGGGATCTAGAGTATAAGGGTAAATTACAATGCTTGGCAAATGTATGCACGGAGGTCCAAGTAGCAGCCTCTATAATGTCCTTGGTAGCCACTCCTCGTAAGAAAGCTGTGGTAGTGGCCGTAGCCCTTGTAGAATGAGGCCTGATGTTCTCAGGAGTTTTCTTTCCATGGTAGGAGTAACAAAATCTAATGCAATTTCCTATCCACTTGGAGATTGTCTGTTTTGAAATTGCTTTTCCTTCCCTTCCTGATGCATATGCTACCAGAAGCTGGTCAGTTTTTCTATTGCCCTTGGTTCTGTCCAGGTAGTAGCGTAACTGTCTATGTACATCCAAGGTATGCAACAGTCTTTCTCCCCTGTTCTGTGGGTTGGGGAAGAATGTAGGAAGGTGAATAGCCTGGTTTAAAGACACTCTGGATACCACCTTAGGCATAAATGTAGGATTTGTTCTCATGGACACTCTGTCTTGATGGAAGATCAGGAAGGGTTGTACTGCCATTAGTGCCTGTAGTTCAGAAACCCTTCTTGCTGAGGTGATTGCCAGCAGGAAAGCAGTCTTCCAGGATAAGTATTGTAATTCTGCTGTTGCTGCTGGTTCGAAAGGGGGAAGTGTCAATTTTTCTAGCACAAAGTTCAAGTCCCATGCTGGCAATGGTGGTTTCCTCGGAGGTTTTACATTTTTAATTCCTCTCAGAAACTGCCTGAGTAGAGGATGTGAGAAGACAGGGGGATCCAAGCTGTATTCTGCCGAAATAGCTGCTGCATGTATCTTGATGGAGGAATAGGACAGGCCTGTATGGAAGAGCTCTGCCAAGTACTCCAGGATGTTGGCTATGTTTACCAGTGACACATCTTTTCCCTTTGCAGTACTCCAAATGATATATATTTTCCATTTTCCTGCGTAATTCTTTCTTGTTGAAGGTCTGCGGGCCTCAAGGATAATGTCTTTAACCCTTTGGGATAAATTTGGGTTAGTTGCTCTTATGTAATGTTCCAGGCAGTCAGCTACAAAGTTTTCAGGTTTGGATGCAGGGTGTTGTAGCTGTTCTGTGTTAACAGCAATGGGATCAGGGGTAGTGTCCACATTTGTTCCCGAGACATGCTCCTCAGTAATGGGTACCAATGCTGTCTTGGCCAATCTGGAGCTATCAGAATGATCCTTGGACGTTCCTCTTTGATCTTCAATAGCACCTTGTGCATCAAAGGAAGTGGTGGGAATGCATATGCTGTCAGGTTTTTCCAAATGAATGATAGGGAGTCCACCTTCCAAGCAAGTGGGTGGTACGTCCTTGAGCAGAATTTCTTGAGTTGGTGATTGAGTGGGGATGCAAATAAGTCTATTTGTGGTAGTCCCCATTTTTTTGTGATGGCTTTGAAGATGTCCGGGTGTAGCATCCATTCGTGGGCATCCGTGGTAGTTCTGCTTAATAGGTCTGCTAGGATGTTTTCTTTTCCCGGTACAAAAATTGCTTGCAACTGAATGTTGTAGCTCAGAGCCATATTCCATAGGTCCAGTGCCATCCGGCATAGAGGGTAGGAATGTGTGCCTCCCTGTTTGTTGATGTACCACATAACTGTGGTGTTGTCTGTCCTTATCATCAACCTGCCTTCTTGGAGGAATGGTCTGAATGTCTGGATTGCCAATTTTACTGCCAGCATTTCCTTTAGGTTTATGTGCAGGTGCAGCTGATCTTGAGTCCATAGGCCTTGTATGCACTTGTCTAGCATGTGGGCCCCCCAACCGAGGTCTGAGGCGTCCGTCGTGATGGTTTGGCTGGGTTGAGTGCTGTTGAAGGGCAAACCTGTGTTTGACTGACATGCCTGAGCCCACCATAGGAACTCTTGTTTCAGGCATGGGATTAGCGGAATTTTGGTTTCTAGGCTGTGCCTGTGTTGAGACCATAAATTCTTCAGGTACCACTGTAGCTTTCTCATATGTAGTCTGGCATGAGGGACTAGAATTATGCAGGATGCCATGAAGCCCAGGGCTTGCAGAACTTTTCTTGCTGTTAGATGGTTCTGCTTTGTCAATGCCAAGAAGTAGAGAGGAAGTTGTTCTTGTTTTTCTACAGTTAGGAATGCCATCTGCTTTGATGTGTCCACCTCTGCACCTAAAAATGTTATTCTTTGGGATGGTATCAGCCTTGACTTTTTTATATTGACTGTATATCCCAGGGCTTGCAGTAAGTAAATGACTCTTTCTAAGTCTTCGGTTAGCTTGTTTCTGTTGTCCGCTTGTATCAGGCAGTCGTCCAGGTATGGATAAATTTGGATTCCCTGAAGTCTGCAATGAGCGATTACTGATGCCAGGCATTTCGTGAACACTCTGGGCGCAGTAGATAAGCCAAAGGGCAATGCTGAGAATTGATAATGCTCTGATCCTGCAAGAAATCTGAGGTATCTTCTGCAACTTGGTCATATGGGGACGTGCAGGTATGCCTCCTTGAGATCTAGAGTCACCAGCCAAGACTCCTTGCCCAGCATGGGCAGAAGCTGCTGTAGGGTCAGCATTTTGAATTTTGGAACAATGAGAAATGTGTTTAAAGCGGACAGGTCGAGAATAGGCCTCCAGTTTTTCTCTTTTCTTGGTACCAGGAAGAGTCTGGAATAAAAACCCTTTCCTTGTTCCATAGATGGTACCTTTTCCACAGCTCTCATTCTTACTAATTGGGCTATTTGTTTTAGAGCTTCTGTCTTTTGATTTGGTGGTAGGTTTGGCATTCCTCTTTTTCCTGGTAGAGTATGGAAATGAAACCTGTAACCTTGGTCTATAGTTTGCAAAATCCACTTGTCCCTTGTGATGTAGTGCCAGTTTTTTGAAAATAAGGCTAGCTTTCCGCCTAAGGGTGCTGCCATCTGTTCCCTGGTAGGCGGTGCCAGAGCCAAGTCACTGTGATTGTCCTGTTGCAGTGGTAGTAGCTGCGTCTGTGCCTCGCTGGTTGTTGCCCTGCCACTGGCGTCCCCTGTAGGCACCTCCCCTGGATTGATTTCTGCCTCTTGAACGCCTATTCCTGCCTCTTTGTGCTTTAGAGGAGTCTGGAAAGGACCAATTTTTGGAGGGCCAGTTCCTGCTGAACCTTGGAGGTTGGACCTGTAAGAAATCTTTCACTGTTTGCACAGATTTAGCCTTTTCTTCCATCTTCTTCAGTACCTGCTGAGCAGGAGAACCAAATAAATTGACCTTATCCATAGGAGCATCTAATAGTTTTGATTTAACATGATCCGGCAAGGCCTGTTCTTTCAACCATGCATGCCTTCTGATAACTGTGCCAGTCATGGCTGATCTAAAGGAAGCCTCCAGTGCATCACAGCCGCATTTTAAAGAATGGTTACTAACCTGCTGAATGTTATGCACCATTTCCAGAACATATTTCTTATCTAAAGATTCATCAGAGGACAGTTTCTTAGTTAACTGATCAAGCATAAACTCCTGATACTGGATCATATGAAACTGACAGTTCAATGCCCTAGCTGACAGAGTAGCAGAGGTGTATACTTTTTTACCCCATCTCTCTAAGGACCTGGATTCCCTTTCAGAGGGGAGGGGATTTTTAACAGAGGTAGATGCTACTGCTTTAGGCCCCTGGGAGATAGTCTCGGGATCTGCAAAAGGAGCCTTGTATAAATGGCGATGTGTGTCCGGGACCCTGTAGAACCTATCGGGCTTAGCAGGGGCTGGAGGTAAAGTATCAGGAGCAGTACTAGCATCATTAAATGCATCATCTACAACAGAAAGAACTGGAGGTATAGCTAAAGGCCTATGTTGTGGCAAATGCAAAAAGGTCCTAAGCCTTTTCCTGGAGTCTGAGAAATCTTGGCCCTGCCACTGAAATTGTTCCCTCATGGCATGTAAGGTTTCCCCAAAGGAAAATTCCTCAGGTGGAGAGGCAGAAGGAATCGACTCTTCAGCATCAAGAGTCTTCGTAAGGAGAGAAAGGAGCCTCTGGATGGTCTGTATTTTCTGAATCATCAGAGGAATCATCCGTGGACACTGGCTCAGGGGGCTCTGCTCTAGGTCTCTTCTCTGGAGGAGGTTGAGAAGACCTGTCTGGGTGAGGTTGGGATCCCCTTATTAAAGAGATGAGATCCTCTGCCAGAGAAAGCATTTGGGAACTGGAGCTGGGCCTGTGAGAGGGGGGCTTAACAGGCACAGACTTAGTAGATTTGGCTGCTTTAGCCCTGGCAAAGGCCTTAATGGACATGGCTGCAGGAGGCCTAGCAGCACCACGTGCAGGGGTTGAAACATCCAAGGGAATAGTGTCCGATCAACCTGCTGCTGTGGTTTCACAGGAATTAATTTCAGAGGCCGATTCTACCAGGTTAGAAGAGGCCTCGGTAGAAGGCATGGATTCGGCTGAAGTAAGGACCGCTTGCTCGGTTTCGGCTGAAACCGAGACACTCGCGGTTTGCTTAACCGCGGTTTCGGCCGAAACCGCGGACCGCGAGTGTCTGTCCTTTTCTTTGCGTTTTTTGGCAATTTGTGTAGTCGGAGGATCCGACGGCATAATATACGCAAAATCAGAGCCGAAAAACTGCTCAGCAAACTCCGACCGACGTCTAAGCGTCCGTCGGTTAAAAGAAGCGCAGGATAGACAAGCTGCTACGTCGTGGTCTGGGCCTAAACAAGGTAAGCAGTAAGAGTGGAAATCTTTATGAGGTATTTGTTTCCCACAAGTTAAACAGTTATTCACTTTTTCTGACATCGGCTGAGGCAAGAAAGAGTCCCCAACGGGGTACTTAGCTTTTTAGAAGTCTTCGAAGTAGTATTCGGTAGTAGTAATCTCTGGATCTGACCGACCGGCACTTGCGAACAGCTTCTGCTTCGGGCGCCACACGGCAAGAAAGACTGAGGAAAATGGCGTCGGCTGATGCCTTTATACCCGAAAAACTGCAGCTATGACGTCGGGTGAAGTGCGACACCAGCCGAGGCCAGACCCAGACTTTGGAATCCGGCCGACCGAAGGGCTGCCTGACGACAGGACAACCCATTTGTTAGGACTGCAGATGCATCCTTGAAGGACATCAGAAAATACACCCCTGGGATCACTTCATTGGCTCTTCTTGACAGAGGCTCAGTTAATCAATCAATGGGGCGGCGAAAGCTGACATACTCTGGCTAGGCTTATAAATGCCCTCGGGCAGATAGCCTAGTACCTAAATATGAACCTATGAACCTATGTCCTACCAGACCTCCTCAAAGCCCTACCTCTGTATTCTGTTTCCTACAGGCTGTTAAAGGGATATCTATGCTTGCATATAAGGCATTACCAGTCTCCACCTAGATAGATCTCCTGTATATTCACAAAACAAATTGCACCAGAATTATCCATTCTAAAGACTTAAACCTTGCTTGTGATATAAATAGGACCCTACTGGAGAGACAGATATGTATAGGTTGATAGGTTGGTACTAGGCTATCCGCCCGAAGGCATTTATAAGCCTAGCCAGAATGTGTTGGCTTTTGCCATCCCCTTAGATTAGTTCCCTGTGCCTCTGTCCAGCAGAGCCACTGAAGTGATCCCTGAGGTAAACTTTCTGTTTCCCATCCACTCGTCAAGGTTTCTTTTGAAAAGCGTTAGCGAGGAACTCTGCCTAATGTAGATTGGGATCTTGTTCCAAAGCATGTGAAGTCTCTGGGACAGGAATCTATCCCTCCAGCACGCCCTATTTATTGTTGTGGTGAGGTTTAGATCCCTAGAGTGTGTGGCTCGAGGGAATAAGGTTTTCTTTAGGTGGAGCATGTCCATCAATTCTGGGTTGGACATGGCCTTGTATGTCAGGCAGAGATCACCTCTGAGTAGGCACTATGCAACAGAGTACAACTGGAGTTTCTTCAGTTGAGCTGCATAGGGCATCTGTTTGAGGCCAGTGATCCTCTTGGTGAGGTACCTTCTGTGGTCTTTCCAGCTGTTGCAGCTGTCTTGTAAGGTACATCCCAAATGGCGCATTGTACTCTATGATGGGTCTGATGAGTGATGAGTAGAGGGGCACAATTACCTCTTTTGATCTGGATGCAAACCCTTTTGTGATTAGGTGGGCCACGTAGAAGGATTTTCTAACCACTATGGCAACGTGATTATCAAAGGTGAGATTACTATCTACTTGGGTCCCCAGATCCCTTATTACGTCTTCCGTATTTAGGGCACCACCACCTATGTGGTAGTTTGTGGGTACTTTGTTTTTTCCAAAGGGGACGACTATGCACTTTTTGGCATTTAGCTTGAGGCCATGATTTTGATACCAGGTATCTGTCTCAACGAGACCCTTTTGGAGGATGTCTGTCAGCCGGAGAGTCAATTATAGCCCCTAGTTTGCAGTCGTCTGCGAACTTGGTCAGCCATAGTCCTCCTGTACTTGCCTGTATCTCTGAGAAGTATATGCCGAACAGGAGGGGTCCTAGGACTGAGCCCTGGGGAACGTCACTTGTAAAAGGTTAGAGTTGGACCTAGCTCCTGCAACTCTCACCATGTGGGTTCTGTCCATGAGCCAGTTGGCAACCCGTCTTGTGTCGTAGGGGTTTATGTTCAGGCTGGTGAGCTTGTCTATAATACCAGAATGGGGAATGGTGTCGAAGGTCTTAGTGAGGTCTAGGCAGACTGTGTGTACCACCTATCCCTCGTCTATAGCCTTGGTAACTGTTTCAAAGAAGTCCACTAGGTTTAGGAGGCATGATCTGCCCTTAATAAAGCCAAACTGGGTAGGGTCCAGTGTTTGGAGGTTCCCAATGTCTCTGTTAATGAGTTATATGATGATGCGCTCCATAGCCTTGCAGACCAAGCTAGTCAGGCTTATAGAGCGATAGTTCCCAGGGTCTGTTGTGGCTCCACCTTTGTGGAGCGGAATAACTGTTGCTGTGCGCCACTCTAATTGTATGCAGTTTGAACAGTGTGTTTAGGTGAGCGGTTAGTTTGTCTCTGAGCTCGTGTAGGACGCAGCCTGGGACACCATCCGGTCCCACTGATGCTGTGTTTTTGGCTTTGGAGAGGGCTGTTTTAACCTGAGTGTCTGTGATTTCAGGGACTCTACATTCTTCTGGTATGGTTATGGGCTCTTTTGGGGGTGAGAGGGGGGTGAAGTTCACGCTGAACCTGTCTGCCAGGAGGTTGGCGATATCGGTCGGTTCAGTGTATTTTGTGCCATTCTGCACTAACTCCGAGCAGATCTCAGCATTGCCACTTAGATTCTTGACATAGCTAAAGAATGCCTTGTGGTTATCTTTGGAGTCCTTGGTAATTTTTCTTTCAAAGCTAGCCTTGGATGATTTTATGAGGGATCGTAGTTTCTTACTGAAACTGATCAGGGATGTCTTCCCTTCTTGGGATTTTACTCGTTTCTGTACAAGTTTCCTCCTTCTATTGTATAGCTTGTTTATGGCAGGAGTCCACCACACTGGCTTCCTTTTCTTGGAGGAATGAGTCTTGGTTTTGCTTGAGATAGCACGATCCATGCATTCCTGTAGCTGCCCGTAGAATGCATTAGTAAAGGATTTTGCAGCTTGGACAGTGTTAACCATCAGCATGGAAGCTTTGAAACTTTCCAGCTCGGTCTTAAGTAACGTGAAGTTTGCTTTTGAAAAGTTTTTCCCGGTGGTTTTCTTGTCCATGGGTGGGGGTGGAATATGGATATCCAAAGTGATTTGATTACGGTCAGATCTAACCAGCGAGGGGTTGACCTCTGGTGTGGAACACCGGTCGCCCATGTTGGTGATGACCAGGTCTAATATGTTGTCACCTCTGGTGGGAGTGTTGACCAGTTGAACCAGGGTGTTTGAGTTTATAAATTCTAGGAAAAGTTGGGCAAGGGTAGTACTAGAGTAATTTTCCTAGTTAATGTTTGGGTAATTGAAATCACCCAATATTAGGGTGTTTGGTAGGACTTTTATGTTTCCCAGTGTTTCCAGAAATGCAGAATGGGGGTCCTGGGACATGGTGGGCGATCTGTAGCAAGCCACAATTTGAATTGCAGTTTTGCCCATTGTTAGTTGCACGTGGATGATCTCTGAAGCATCGTGCTGTGCCACTAACCTGGAGGTGTGGGTATCCTTGATGAATATGGATACGCTCCTGCCTTTTGTATTTCGGTTTGGGTTCTGTGGCCAAAATGTATCCCAGAGATTACTGTGTCTATGGAACAGGATCCCCATCCATGTGAAGCAGAGTTTCTCCCTAACCCAATGTAAGTGCAACTTGGACAACTGGATGGGGAATAGGAAACTCATCCCTGGTTTAGCACCTACATCGCTAATGGACAAAAAAGCAGGCTGCAAATGGCTCATGTTCCAGGCCCCTGCTTTTAAACATTTAATCTCCCAAGCCTATGCTTACACTTATCAAGGTACCCGAAACTCTCAGAGATTTGGGATGCTTGGCTAGGCTTAAAAAGGCCTACCTCACAGCTACGAATCTATGACAATACAAGAGCTCAGCAGCTGGTTCAGGACAAAATGACGATATTGAGTAAGGTATGTACTGAGATACCCAACTGAACAGCGTAACAGCAGCCGACTCTAGACATTCAGTTAACTTCTGCACATGTTACTTACTTGTAACTAGCAGGAGTTCAAGCTTTTCAACAACGTACATTAATGAGATAAATATACCACAAGTTCCATTTACATAACTGCCAAAACATGCAAGGAAACATAATATTAGGGACAAAGCACCCCTATCTCCAGTCCCCTAACCACAATACATGCTTCATTTCATCAAACTTCAGGCTCAATATACAGGGCTGTTTCACCTACTACTTCCCTCCTAGCTATTTACAAATTAGCAGGTACTAAACCAATATTTTACATACCTGACAAAGCATTAACAAAACATACAGCACTTGTCAAAAACACAAAATCAGAATATTTTGACCAAGCCAGTGAAGCTTTTAAGCAACTGTCTCAGTCCCAAAACACAGATAACTGCCCTAGATGTGACCTTAACAGCCAATGACTGACCATGGGATACTGGTGCTGTAAAAGCCAGGGAAAGTGGAAGTGAATGGGTCACCCTTCCTGGAAGGAAGGGAAGCAGTAGGACCTCCTGCACTGGTCTGTGTGGAGTGTAAAGCAGTACGGACATTATGTGCAAACCTACCAAGCTGTGCATTTACAGATTACCTACAATTCAGCACTCGGCAAAGAAGCACACATTGTCACTGGGTTATCATTTTGGGAATCCCATGCAAGGCAGTCTGCCATGTGGGACACTTGGGATGCAGATAAAATCCTAATGGCTGCTTGGATGATTGTTTTCAAGACTTGCACATGCTCACAGCTATTATGCCTCCACAGGAGCTTTGAAAGGTTACCACTGAACTTCAATCACTGCATCATGAGCCCTTTGATAAAATCAAGTTACAGAGTCACAGCAAAGGGAAGCATCTTTAAAACTGTACATTTTACTATAAATTACAAATAGCAGACATGTTCAGCAAATAAACACCACAGTGGTATCAGACCAAGTTAACAGTCAACAAACAAATCAGTGCTGCTTTTTTAGATGTTTTGGAAACATATAGATGCACATGCTGTCAGCAGCATTTTTGTACCTCCAGGTGTGAACTTTCATACTGGGATATTAAAGGAAATATGAAAATTACAATCGCTTGTAATATTATGTATATGAACATCATTTAACATTTACTCCAGCTGTTTCAGAATATTGCAAGTAAAAGTGCAAGATCAGTTACCTCTTAAGGAAATAAACCCACACTGTTCACTGGAAGGTCTAAAAGTAAACGCAAAACTCAACTACTCTGGCCACATTATGCAAAGCCACTAATGACTACAGAAAAATGATGATGGTATAAACTACAGATAAAATAGAAAAAGCGCAGCAGATGGCTAGACTGCATTACTGAATAGTTGCCACACAGGGCTGGTATGCCAGTGTAAACAACAATGAAGTGCCAGTGGCAGTTGAGCTTGTGCTGTCATGGAAGTTTTGAGGTGGTATCTTTCAACAAGCTGACAGTTTTGGACATGCAAAAGTACAGTTTTGTACCTACCATAAATGTAGATGTCCGAACTGGATGGCATCTGCAGCCATAACAACTGGGTTGTCCTGTCGTCAGGCAGCCCTTCGGTCGGCCGGATTCCAAAGTCCGGGTCCGGCTTCGGCTGATGTCGCACTTCACCCGACGTCATCTCTGCTGGTCTTCGGGTATAAAGGCATCAGCCGACGCCATTTTCTTCAGTGTTTCTTGCCCCAGATGCCAGTTGCCCTCTTGGAAGGCTAAATTTTGGGTAAAAATGCCAATGTTTCCCAAAGGATAGAAGGCAAACACAAAAATAAGCATGTATGTACATATATACAAACAAATACACCATAAGAGACTCCCCCCCACCAGCTAGCTATTAGGAGGGTAAATACCCTAGGAGTACCACAGAGGGGAAGGAGGGAGGGTAATCCTGACTGCAGATGCTATCCAGTTCGGACATCTACATTTATGGTAGGTACAAAACTGTACTATGTCCTTCATGGATGCATCTGCAGTCATAACAACTGGGTAGAATACCATAGCCAACTAGGGGAGGAGGAAGAATAGATTATGGTGTGGTTAGGATCCCTTGCAGTACAGCAGTGGCAAACCCTGCTCGGGATCTGGAATACAGAGGTAAATTATAATGCTTGGCAAATGTATGCACGGAGGTCCAAGTAGCCGCCTCAATAATGTCCTTGGTTGCCACTCCTCGTAAGAAGGCTGTGGTAGTGGCTGTTGCCCTTGTAGAATGAGGTCGTATGTTCTGTAGAATTGGTTTTCCATGGTAGGAGTAACAGAATCGTATGCAATTTCCTATCCATTTGGAGATTGTCTGTTTGGAAATTGCTTTTCCTTCCCTTCCTGTTGCATAGGCTACAAAAAGCTGGTCAGTTTTTCTGTTACTTTTTGTTCTGTCCAGGTAGTAGCGTAGCTGTCTGTGTACATCCAAGGTATGCAGCATTCTTTCCCCTCTGTTTTGTGGGTTGGGGAAGAAGGTAGGTAGGTGGATTGCCTGGTTTAGGGACACTCTGGATACCACCTTAGGCATAAATGTAGGATTAGTCCTCATGGACACTCTGTCTTGGTGGAAGATTAGGAAGGGTTGTACTGCCATTAGGGCCTGAAGTTCAGAAACCCTCCTTGCTGAGGTTATTGCCAGTAGGAAAGCAGTTTTCCATGAAAGATGCTGTAGGTCTGCTGTTGCTGCTGGTTCAAAAGGTGCAGTGTCAACTTTTCTAGCACAAAGTTCAAATCCCAAGCTGGCAGAGGTGGTTTCCTAGGAGGTTTTACATTCTTGATCCCTCTGAGGAACTGCCTGAGTAGAGGATGTGAGAAGACAGGTGGATCAAAGCTGTATTCTGCTGAAATAGCTGATGCATGTATCTTGATGGAGGAATAGGACAGGCCTGTATGTAGAAGCTCTGCCAAGTACTCCAGAATGTTAGCCATATCTATATTCGACACATCCTTCCCTCTTTCAGCACTCCAAATGACAAACCTTTTCCATTTCCCTGCATAGTTCCTTCTTGTTGAAGGTCTGCGGGCTTCAAGTATAATGTCTTTAACCCTTTGGGAGAGATCTGGAATAGTTGCTGCTAAGTGATGTGCCATGCAGTCAGCTGCAACGTTTTTAGGTTTGGATGCATGATGCTGTAGTTGTTCTGAGCTAACAGCAAAGGCATCAGGGTATTGACCACATTTTGTCCCGAGACATGCTCCTCAGCAATGGGTACCAGTGTTGTCTTGGCCAGTTTGGAGCTATCAGGATTATCCTTGGGCGTTCCTCCTTGATTTTTAGTAATACCTTGTGTATCAAGGGAAGAGGTGGGAATGCATATGCTGTCAGGCCTTTCCAGCTGAAGGAGAGCGAATCCACTTTCGATGCAAGTGGATGGAATGTCCTTGTGCAGAATTTTTTGAGCTGGTGGTTGAGAGGGGAAGCGAATAGATCTATCTGTGGCATTCCCCATTTCTTTGCGATGGTCTTGAAGATGTCCGGGTGTAGCATCCATTCGTGAGCATCCGAGGTGGTTCTGCTTAACATGTCTGCTAGAGTGTTCTCCTTTCCCGGTACAAACATTGCCTGTAACTGGATGTTGTAGCTGAGTGCCAGGTTCCAAAGGTCCAAAGTCATTCTGCATAGGGGGTCCCTGGCCTCCCTGTTTGTTGATGTACCACATGACTGTGGTGTTGTCTGTCTTTATCATCAAATGGCCTTCTTTGAGAAATGGTCTGAATTTTTGGATTGCCAGTTTTACTGCCAGCATTTCTTTTAGGTTGATGTGCAGGTGAAGTTGGTCCTGCGTCCACAATCCTTGCACGCATTTGTCCAGCATGTGAGCCCCCCATCCTAGGTCTGAGGCATCTGTTGTGATGGTCTGGCTGGCTTGATATTTGTGAAAGGGTAAGCCTGGGTTTGACTGGCATGCTTGAGCCCACCATAGGAACTCCTGTTTTAGGCATGGAATTAGTGGAATTTCTGTTTCTAGGCTGTGCCTGTGTTGGGACCATAAATTCTTTAGGTACCACTGTAGTTTTCTCATATGCAGTCTAGCATGTGGAACCAAGATTATGCATGATGCCATGAAGCCCAAGGCCTGCAGAACTTTTCTTGCTGTTAGCTTGCTGTGGTTTGTTAGTGCCAAGAAGTAAAGAGGGAGATCTTTTTGTTTTTCTGCAGTTAGGAATGCCATTTGTTTTACTGTGTCCAATTCCGCGCCCAAGAATGTCCTTGTTTGGGATGGAATCAGTCTTGATTTTTGTAAACTGACTGTGTATCCCAGTGCTTGTAGCAAGTAAATGACCCTTTGTAAATCTGTTGTCAGCTTGCTTTTGTTGTCCCCTTGTAGCAGGCAGTCGTCCAGGTATGGATAAATTTGGATTCCCTGTAGTCTGCAGTGGGCGATTACTGATGCCAGGCATTTTGTGAATACTCTGGGCGCAGTAGATAAGCCAAAGGGCAATGCTGAGAATTGATAGTGCTCTGATCCTGCAAGAAATCTGAGGTATCTTCTGCAAATTGGTCGAATGGGGACGTGCAGGTAATGCCTCCTTGAGATCTAGAGTTACCAGCCAACACTCCTTGCCCAGCATGGGAAGAAGTTGCTGTAGGGTCAGCATCTTGAATTTTGGGACAATGATGTATGTGTTTAAGGTGGACAGATCGAGAATAGGTCTCCAGCTTTTTTCCTTTCTTGGAACTAGGAATAGTCTGGAGTAGAATCCTTTGCCTTGTTCTGTTATTGGTACTCTTTCCACAGCTCTCATCTTTGTTAATTGCATTATCTGCTGTAGAGCTTCTGTTTTTTGATTTGGAGGTAGGTTTGGCATGCCTCCTTTGACTGGTATAGTGTGGAAGTGGAACCGGTAACCTTGGTCTATGGTTTGCAAAATCCACTTGTCTTTTGTGATATAGTGCCAGTTCTTTGAAAATAAGGTTAATTTTCCGCCTAAGGGTGCTGCTATTTGTTCCCTGGTAGGCGGAGTTAGAATCAAGTCACTGTGATTGCCCTGTTGTAGTGGTAGTGGCTGTGCCTGTGGCTCTGTTATTACCTTGCCACTGTCGTCCTCTGTAGGCACCCCCTCTGGTTTGGTTTCTGCCTCTGGAACGTCTATTCCTGCCCCTTTGGGATCTTGTGGAGTCAGGAAAGGACCAATTTTTGGCAGGCCAGTTCCTGCTAAACCTTGGGGCTGAACCTGCAAGAAATCTTTAACCGTTTGTACAGATTTTGCCTTTTCTTCCATTTTCTTCATTACCTGCTGGGCAGGTGTACCAAACAAACTGGTCTTATCCATAGGAGCATCTAATAACTTAGCTTTAACATGATCCGGTAAAACTTGTTCCTTCAGCCATGCATGTCTTCTTATCACTGTGCCAGTCATGGCTGATCTAAATGAAGCCTCCAGTGCATCATAGCCACATTTTAAGGAATGGTTACTAACCTGTTGTATGTTATTTACCATTTCTAATAGATTTTTCTTATCTATAGAGTCATCAGAGGATAGCTTTTTAGTTAACTGATCAAGCATAAACTCTTGGTATTGTATCATGTGAAACTGACAGTTTAAAGCTCTAGCTGAGAGAGTAGCACAGGTGTAAACCTTTTTGCCCCATCTGTCTAAAGACCTGGCTTCCCTTTCAGAAGGAATAGGGTTTTTTGCTGTGGTTGAGGCTACTGCCTTAGGGCCCTGGGATATAGTTTCGGGGTCTGCAAGAGGGGCCTTGTATAGATGATGATGAGTGTCTGGCACCCTGTAAAATCTATCTGGTTTGGCAGGTGCTGGAGGTAAAGAATCTGGTGCAGTGCAAACATCATTAAATGCATCGTCCACAACAGAGAGGACAGGAGGTATAGCTAAGGGCCTGTGTTGTGGTAGGTGCAGAAAAGTCCTAAGTCTTTTTCTGGAGTCTGAAAAATCCTGTTCCTGCCATTGGAAATGTTCTCTCATGGCATGTAAGTTTTCCCCAAAGGAGAATTCTTCTGGTGGGGAAGCAGCTGGAATGGATTCTTCAGCATCTGAGTCCTCAAAATTGGAGAAAGGAGCCTCTGGCTGGTCTGTAATATCTGAGTCTTCCGCAGAATCATCAGAGGACACAGGCTCGAGGGGCTCTGCTCTAGGTCTCTTTTCTGGGGGCTGAGAGGCCCTGTCTGGGTGAGATTGAGATCCCCTAATTAAGGATATTAAATCTTCTGCCAGAGTAAGCATTTGTGAACTAGAAGTGGGCCTGGTTGAGGAGGGTTTAACAGGCACTGACTTAGTAGATTTGGCTGCTTTAGCCCTGGCGAAGGCCTTAATAGACATGGCTGCAGGAGGCCTAGCAGCACCACGTGCTGGGGTAGAGACATCCAAAGGGATGGTGTCTGATAAGTCACTAGTAACCACTGTAGTAGGTAGAATTTCTGAGGCCGATTCAAGTAAGGTAACCGGAACCTCAGTAGTAGTCATTGATTCGGCTGTACTCTGATCAGTTTTCTCGGTTTCGGCCGAAACCGAGACACTCGCGGTTTGCTTAACCATGGTTTCGGCCGAAACCGCGGACCGCGATTGTCGGTCTTTTTCTTTGCATTTTTTAATAATTTGGGTAGTCGGAGGATCCGATGGCATAATGTACGCAAATTCAGAGCCGAAAAACTGTTCAGCAAACTCCGACCGACGTCTAAGCGTTAGTCGGTTGAAAGAAGCACAGGCCGAACAGGCTGCTACGTCGTGGTCTGGGCCTAAACAAGGCAAACAGTAAGAGTGGAAATCTTTATGAGGTATTTGTTTCCCACAAGTTAAACAGTTATTGACTTTTTCTGACATCGGCTGAGGCAAGAAAGAGTCCCCAACGGGGTACTTAGCTTTTAGAAGTCTTCGAAGGAGTATTCGGTAGTAGTAATCTCTGGATCTGACCGACCGGCACTTGCGAACAGCTTCTGCTTCCGCGCCACGCGCAAGAAAGACTGAAGAAAATGGCGTCGGCTGATGCCTTTATACCCGAAGACCAGCAGAGATGACGTCGGGTGAAGTGCGACATCAGCCGAAGCCGGACCCGGACTTTGGAATCCGGCCGACCGAAGGGCTGCCTGATGACAGGACAACCCAGTTGTTATGACTGTAGATGCATCCATGAAGGACATCGTATATAATTAACAGGTGTCACCTGAACGATCCTACAGAAATGCCTGAAGGCTTCATTAGGGTTTAACAAGACAGGCAGCAAAATGGGCCGACACTCTACATGGTGTTGTTTTAGAATATAACAGGAAAGTTCCAATGGTGGTTGTTGGTCCTGCAAGGCTAATGTGCTACGACAAGCAAAGTTATCAAGCTTGATTTTCCATACTCTTAAGTACCATTCCTCGTCAGCTTTAAGCATACATTAACCATTCAAAGTCCACTGCAGGGACAAGGAAGACCAAGGGCTGGGAGGTGGGTCGATTTAACTAGTAAGTTCCACCACCTATAGGGAGACAAAGGGAGATGTCCATGTCCAGTACCCACTTTCTACAGACTACCAATGTGCTAACTAGCCTAAGAGTAACAGCAGGTGGCAAACAAGTCTTTGGTCACTGCCAAGACTGGCTGGCAAGGAGGTTCCTCTCTACCTGACTTAAAGCAAATCCAAAGACAATGACTTGGAGAACTACCACGCGCATTAGTGCGGAGCCCAGAAATCTATGAACAAAGACTCCTGTCTTTTGTATCCAGTATGGAAATCTTCATACAAATTCTCTGGTCCATTAGCTTGCAGGGATCCTTTACCTGGGCTAAATACTGGGCAACAATGACAGCCTTAGCTCACCTCCTCAGACTGGACAAGTACCTAGTCAACTGGCTTCAGCTTGTGTGACACACGTCAGTTTATGCCCAACTGCCTAACAGTATAACCTAATCAGGGACAAAATACTAGTGTGTGTGTGTGTGTGTGTGTGTGTGTGTGTGTGTGTGTGTGTGTGTGTGTGTGTGTGTGTGTGTGTGAAGGGGGGGGGGCTCAGGAGATGTCATTACATAGTATGAGGGTAACCATCACAAACTAGACAATTCTTAGGACATTAAGTGCCATTTTACTTAATAAGCTGAGGTGTACATACATCCCTTAAAATAACCTCTAAGGCACAGTAACTCATGGGGTACATTTAGGTTGCATGTCTAGGCTTATAAAGACCCCAGTGGTTGTTAGCACTACTGGACAAACAAGTTACTAGATGGCACTTAATCTCCAACAGGTCATGCTCAAACTGCAAGCCAGTCCCTGCAGAAAAATCAGCATCTGTGAAGGACTGCATTCATACAAGATCACTACAATGGTGTACGCTACACATCAACAAGGGGAACTTTTCAAACACTGAATTTCAGCAGCTCAGCAAAGTCTGTAACAAGACGAAAAAAAGTGGGACTGGGTGTGTATATAAGCCCCCCCAACCACAGCATAGAGATGTCATGCATGGACTAAGACTCCATAAACCTGGAGATTAAATATTTTTCAGAAGGAAATACACAAGTCTTGTACCTATTGCAAATGGCCCAAAATAGTAATATCGCAGTACTTTACCTCTGAAGCCAAGTGGGCAGCAGAGAAGCAGATAAAGAAGAAATGAACAGCAAATCTGATAATGTCATAACTGAAGACTACAGATATGTGCAGGAATGCAAGTCCTTAAAATAATTTAAAGACAAAAATAAAGGGAGAAATGAGCTACAATACTTTATATTACATAACATGACTAACTTTAGTAGCCCAGAGTCCATTTCCCATAATCTACAACATGTTGATGTACCACAGGGCTCACAGTTGAAATATTTTACAACAGTGGTTATTTAAGGCAAGTGGACTGACGACGCCAGAAAATAACTCCGAGAAGCAGGCTTACAGGTTCACATACCCCTGCAAGGACAGCCAGCAACACTTCAAGAGTGGTTATGATGCAGCCTGGTTCAATGGCTACAAGAAACAAGACCGTGCAGCAGCTGGATGGAAAAAGAATGTTACGATGCTACATGTGTGACTGGGATTTTTATTCTGCAAAAGACATCTTCCCTTGCATAAGCAAACATCTACTTAACATATGTTGATGGCCCTGAATGCTGTACATTCCTTCTCCTGCCAGTCAGACTGAAGATGCAGATTCCAGTAAATCACAGTTGTTACTTGACCTTGAAGACACAGAGCTGTAAAGGTGAAGAAAGATTCTGCTGGCTGTCGGCTAAGGGGGCAAGCATACATGTGATTCCACACTTCCTTTTTTACTTTTATTTTTACTCTACAACACTGAAGGACTCAACATTCACCTGATTTGGCTTTCTGGCCCACACTGGGAATGTTTTCAAAGATGCTTGTTAAAAGTCAACTTGCAGACCTTCTCCTTCTATGTAAATGCTGCTAAAAAAACTTTAGAAATTGTGTTTTAAAATTATTTATTTATAATTATTAAAATGCTGCATTGTTGCTCTTAAAGGTGAAAATGTATTTAAAATGGTATAGCTGAACTGTTGCTTCACATATCCTTGAAAAGCTTTGTGGGGACCCTGCTGGTGTTAGAACAGCAGTTCAACAAATTTTTACAAATCTATAAATAAGCACGCGTCTGAACCTTTGAGCAACTCATGGACATGTGGAAAAAATGGATAAAGTGTCGAAGTGGCTGCCCTATGCAAACTGCCTCAGGGCCTTATCCCTGCATTCTGTCTTCTACAGGCCTTTGAGGCAAGATCTATGCCTGGCAATCATACAGGGCATTATCAGATCCCGCTCTGATGGACCTCCTGCTTATCCACAAAACAAACAGCACCAGAACTACCTGTTCTAAGATTTAAACCTTGCCTGTGATATAAACAGGTCCTGGTGGAGAGATTATGTATCCCAGAGATTACTGCATCTATGGAACTGGCTCGCCATCCATGTGAAGCAGAGTTCCTCCCTAACCCAATTCAAGTGCAACTTGGATAATTGGATGGGAAACCCGAAATTCATCCCTGGGTTTGGTACCTATGTCTCTAATGGACACAGGTAACCTGTAAATGGTTCATCTACCAAACCCCTGCTCACACTTATCAAGGGTATCTGAACTTGTCAGAGATTTGGGATGCATAGCTTGGCTTTAAATAGCCCTTGTGGTTGTTAGCCTAGTAAACACCTATGAGCTTATAAGTAACAAAAATACCAATGACCAGCAACAGGCTACGTAAATGCAGAAAGGAATTACACTCAATAAAAAATAAATTTAACCACTGCCCTTAAATATTAGCCATACTGTTGCTTCTGCTATTGTGTCAATATAAAGGTATAATAGGCCATGGTATACTAATGCACAGTCTTTTCAAAACATGACAGGTTTATAAGGAAGTACTAGACTAGCAGCCCTTGTGGGCCATTTTAAGCCTAGTGAATTTTCCTTTTTTTCCTTGCTTGAATTAACATATCCAATTGGTTATATATTGGTCTTACCCATCCCATCGTCGATAATTATATATTTCCCCTAATAAGAAAAACTGAGATCATACTACAGATGATGTAAGAAGAGCCACACATGGGATAAAGCATTCAGGAGCTGGCTCTGTCCCTTAGTAGTACAGGGGGCAGCCCTGAGTTAAATTGTCTGTTTCCTATCCACAGGTCCAAGCTGTACTCAAATATGGGCATGGATTAACTTTGTTTTATGTGGATGGGAAGTCTGTTCCAGAGCAGTGGTATCCTCTGTGAGAAATAGCATTTTTTTTTTAAATTCCAAATACTCAGAGTTGGACAGAACTTTCTGTGGAGACACAGTGTCTCCTAAAACCATGCTCAGCCTTAACTCACTAGAAATCTTTGGTGCCGTAATGAGTTGGCAGACATTAAAGATTCCATGCAGACTGCTCTGTCAGAGATAGTGGGTGAGCAAATTGCTGCACCTAAGGAATTTTTTTTTTGAGCTATGATACAGAATCAGAATTGTCTAGACACAGTAAAGCCTTGTGTTGTCCAATTATGGTGGCTGCCAGAAAGGCAATTACACCATCCATCCATAACTCTTTTTCCCATTTTGGACACAAGGTCGGGGTGTCACTTCCACAGTGACAATCATCTCGAGCCAAGGTTTACACCACCAGGTGGCTAGCCCTGCTGCGGTGGTTCATTCACACCACACACTTGCGCGCACACACACTCACTTATGGCCAATTTAGACAGTGTTCAATCCACCTACTGCATGTCTTTGGAATGTGGGAGCAAACCAGAGCACCCAGAGGAAACCCACATGACCATAGGGAGGACATGCAGACTCTGCACAGAAGGCACACTAGCCGAGAATAGAACCGGAGAACCTCTTGCTGTGAGGTAATAATGCTAACCACTGAACCACTGTGGCCACCCTCAGAAAATGAAAATCAAAGTCTAAACCAACTTTACTAGAAGTAGTGAATATATTAACAGAGAAAAAAACAACTGGAAATGGGATCTTTAGAAAAGGATAGGAGGAAATTGCATATGAAAAATGGGATGTGTGGGAACAATAGCTGCAGGATTTGAATGAGCTATGTAATGTTTAACTGACAGTGATCGGATAGATTAAGTGATGTATAATGTTTGCAGCTACAACTACGTCAACAGGATTTGTGATGTCGCAGTAGTGGTGCTGCGGTAGCATTGTCGCCTCACAGTAAGACGCTGTCCGGTTCGATTCTCAGCTAGAGCGTCTTCTGCGTGGAGACATGCGTGAATGGGCGTACCTTCGTTGAAGGTTGTGCGTCAGGGCTGGTGACTCGGCATGTAAAAATCAACTACCAATCATTAGCGGACTGGAGTTCCGCTGTGGCGACCCCTAACCGGGAAAAGCTGAAATACAACACACACAATGCTTGCAACTAAAATTATGTCAATATGGTTTGTTTTCATTTATATAAACATATGACTGCCTTTGTTATACGTGACAATTTAATAAAGATGTTTCTTGCTTAAAAAAAGAAAAAAAAAGTCTTTGGAGCCAGTTGTGTCCCTGCTGGTCACAGTCACAAGCACCCCAGCAAACTGGCAAAGAGAACTGCGTGACAGGGCAGGTCTAGACAGCTGCCAGTTACATGAAGAGCTACAGTCAATTGCTTATGATGTCCCTCCCCCCCAAACTGCTGGAGCTACCTCTGAAGGTCCAATACCTACTATCAATCATTGTCAAGTAGCAGCTCCACTCAACATCCCAAAGACAGTGACGCTGACCCAAACCTGCCCAAACTGCCTGGCCACTGTTCTGAGCTCCGTTTTTCATCAGAGGTTACAACGGACTGCCTATGCTAGTCCATCATTCCCCCCCCCCCCCCCGTAGATAAGCGAGTAGGCCGAGCTTTACCATTATTCTCTTGCCCTGCACCAGCTTCAGCAGGTGCCTTTGCCTGTAACTGAACCCGGGTCACTTGACTGAATTGCAGTGAAAGCTTTACCTCTGCACCAACGCACGAGGACATATTAATGCCATTTATGATTACCTAGTTTAGTGGGGGGGGGGGGCAGTGTTTTATCTTTTATACTTTTAACATCTATTATAACATAAGGGAAATTAATTTCTTCTTGTGGGTTTATTAGGTGAGCAGTTTTTTGGGGTGGGGGGACTCTGCATGTGAATTTTGTATACACGGTGTAAAACAAACTTAAGCAAATGGAAAATGCAGTCTATTTTTTTAAGCTAAATTCAGATTTGATTTTAAGTGTTGTTTTAGAAAAATACATTGTGTGCATTTTGTGAGTGCACTGCATGAACTTTTATTTTACTTATGAATTTATTTCTGTTTATTTGGATAGCCCGACTGATCAAATATACCCCTTTTCAACAGAGCCCCATGAGAAAAGCTCAAAAAATTGTACAAATGTTGCAAAACAGTGTGTGAGAAATACAATCAATCCAAACTCATAACACATAGATACATTGTAGTATTACATAAAAAACATTTAAAAGGGAATTTCTGTAGCTCTGGTAACATGCCATGGACACAGATAAACTTACATTGCCAAAAGTGAGGTAAACTTCTGATGTCAATACAGTAGGTAAAAAAAAAAAAAAAAAACTATGATACTCCTGGAGTGAAATAATAAGCTCTAGGATCAAACTGGGGTGCATTACTGCTTAGAAAGGTGAGCAGGTCTTGAGACCACACCAATGTGCATCACCAGCAGATGGCCAATTTTCCCTCAGCAAATGGAACCGGGACAAAGTGAAATTATCGCTCATTAAGGTTTTCACAAGGTCATTGTGGTGTTACACACTCCTGACATCCACAATCACCCTACATTGAAATCACATCCTGTCTCAAGAAGTAAAGCAGCCACAGGTCCATTCCCACCCCTAGGAGTCCTCTGGGAACTTTGTGTCCATTCATAAATCTATGTCACAAAGCAAGACCCAGCAAGCAAACCACCTGACCAGCCATGCAACACCAAAACTATACACAATATTTAAAGTTTTAAATCAATGGTCTCTGAAAGTAGTTTGATGCTGTGCAATCCGAACAACCAGACACTGCTGAGTCACACCACTCTACAAGCTGGTTTAAAACATCTGTCTTACCTTTATGAAAAGATTCTGGGGACAACACAGTTCCCTGAGCAATTTCACAGAGCCACAGTTTCCAGTACATCAGTTTAGTCCTCGGCTTCACCCCTAAGCACACCTGGCTTGTATGCAAACAAAGTTGGGTTAGTTGGAAGGTCCAGGATACAACTTGCAATTTGTGGACAGCACGGACATTTACCAGGAAAGTACTTGTTTTCAGGTGATGATTCAGAATAATGTTAAATGCGACAGCAACTCAAAATGTTGCAAATAGTACTGATCCACATTGTATACATCCCCTCTACGTCTGGATATTGTGCTATTCAGGAGCCAGTTTCACTAAATTCTCTCAAAGTTTTCACCACCTCAGTGAACATAAAACAAAATCACAACTTGGGTATATGACAGCAGTAGATCCGTACTGACTCTTCCTGAATGACTCTCTTCACTAGTCAATACTTTTTTTTAAATAAATAAAAAATGTCGCAGATAGACTGTGGCTTCTTCACAAGTCCTTGTTCAGGTGGACTGCTTTTACAAGAAGCAGTCATTAACAATGAAAAACTCTGGAGAATCTTGTTTCTTCCCGATACAATAGCATCTAGAGTTTTGCAACTATTTCACATTTCGAGGGGATAATGCAGCACAGAGGTTTAGACAAACTGTGCATTGCTAAGTCTGTATTTCTGTCTTCACATCTCTCTTGTACTTCTGAGAAACACTGAACACTCAGAGATAGTCAGGGCTACTTTTAGAATCCTGACCAAAAAGCTGTTTCTTGCTGGCTCAGTTCATCTGAACCTGACTACACACACACAAAGGATTCAATTCAAAGTCTGCATACTCAACAGCTGGTGGCTGCCTGAACACACACGTAAGGCAGCTGGGGCAGCAAAGGGTGGGGGAAGAGAGTCGCAGGGCAGTCCCCTCCCTTCCCAGAGAGTACATACATGGCAGCTGGACCAGCAAAGGGTGGGGGCACACATACAGAACCTCCACTACATTCCAAAGCACAGATATAGAAAAGCCTTTATATATATATATATATATATATATATATATATATACACACACACACACACACACACACACACACAAGGTGGCCAGGCAGCAGTGGGTGGTAGAAAAGACAAAGGACAACCTCCATGCTTGCACAAGGCAGCAGAGGGTGGAGGTGAGAAAAAGATATAGGATAGCTTCCATACATGCATACGTAAGGCGGCCTGGCAGTAGGGGGCAGTGGAAGAGACACAGGACTGTCTCCATTCTCTTCTAATAGAAAGGTACACCATGCACACAAGGCAACTACGAAGCGGGGGGGGGGGTAAAGAGCAATAATGAACCCATCCTTTCACAGAAAATACAAATGTGGGTGATGACTAGCAAAGAATGGGTGTACAAAAATAAAGCAGACCCCAAATTCCCATCCTCTGTCAGCAAGAGAGCCAATCAGGAAAACTCTGTAGTAAAACTCTAGTTATTTACTCACCAACTGTAAACACACATGTATTTTTACAGGATACACCATCTAAAATACCTAAATAACAGTACCAACATCACTTTCATCTCTGAAAATTAAACAAATATGCACTATAAATGATAAACTGGAAAAACAGCGAAAAATTGTTAGAAAAAAAAAACCAAGCCAAAAGCACACCCTTCAATAGGGAAAACTGCAACAAACAGGCAGAAGAGCATGATGCGAAGAAATGAGAGTGCAATAAACAGGCAAAAGAGCATGATTCGAAGAAATGAGAGTGCAATAAACAGGCAAAAGAGCATGAAGCCAAGAAATGACAGAAACAAACTTGTACAAGACAACAGATACTACGCAGAGTAAATATAAAGGGGGATAGCAACACTGTGCCTTTAAAATCATTGCTTGGGGATGGGGTGGGAACAAAAAAGCCCTGCCTGACCCAAGAGTTCAGACAACCCAACTGACTGCATGTTAAAATTTACACACAAAAATAAGTATTCTTGCTGCTTTGAACTCATTCAGAGTACTCTGTAAGAAAAGTACAGTTGTGTACACTTACCATAAATGTAGATATTCGAGTGTATTCACTGTTGCAGTCATCACGTTTGGGTTATCCCTGCCAGGGTAGCCCTCGGTCAGCCTGAATACCAGAAGCTTAGTATTTCTGCGTCGGTTGCTGTCGCTTCAGGACCGACGTCAGGTCATCAGTAGTATAAAGTAAGGCAGCCAACGCCATTACATCAGTCTTTCTTGCCCTGTCAAGAGCCCCCAAGTGGGAGCCAGGTTATGGTGGAAAAACCCCACTAGTAGAAAGTAAATACCAAAATGTCCCTTGCAAGGAGAGAGAGAGAGAAAAGAGGGGGATGGACGTTGGGAAACCGGGATTGCAACAGTGAATACACTCTAACATCTACATTTATGGTAAGTGTACACAACTGTACTATGTTCTTTGTGTTTCACTGTTGCAGTCATCACATTTGGGTTGATTCCCAAAGCTGAGGAAAAGGGTGGACGCAGTTACAGAGA
This sequence comes from Protopterus annectens, assembly GCF_019279795.1. Classification (NCBI taxonomy): domain Eukaryota; kingdom Metazoa; phylum Chordata; order Ceratodontiformes; family Protopteridae; genus Protopterus; species Protopterus annectens. The sequence continues at coordinate 342,085,357 of NC_056744.1, forward strand.
CTATGGGATGGCTAGGATACCCTGCAAAACTGCAGTGGCAAAGCCTGCCCTGGATTTGGAGAAGATAGGCAGGTGGTAATGTTTGGTTAAAGTGTGAACAGATCTCCAGGTGGCAGCCTCCAGGATGTCCCTGGTGGAGACTTCTCTGAGGAAAGCTGCAGAGGTGGAGGCTGCTCTGGTGGAGTGAGTCCTGACCCCCTTAGGTGGAGGCTTTCCATGTTGTTTTAACACAAACGGATGCAGTGTGCTACCCATTTAGAAACTGTTTGTTTGGAGATGGCTTTGTCCTCTGCTCCTGCAGCAAAGCTAACCAGCAATTGATCAGACTTTCTGGATGATTTAGTCCTGTCTAGACAGAATCTGAGCTGTCTGTGCACATCTAGAAAGTGCAGGATCCTTTCCCTGTTGTTCTGTGGGTTAGGGAAAAAGGTGGGCAAATGAATGGATTGGTTGAGAGCCACACTGGACACCACTATGGGCATGAAGGATGGGTTTAGTCCTGAGGGAAACCCTTTCAGCATGGAAGATGATGAAGGGCTGCACAGCCATGAGTGCTTGTAACTCGGAGACTCTTCTGGCTGAAGTGATGGCCAGAAGAAAAGCAGTCTTCCAGGACAGAATTTTTAACTCTGCTGAAGATGCTGATTCGAGGGGGTGGGGGCAGGGTGAGCTTTTCCAACACAAAGTTAAGGTCCCAAGCTGGGGTAGGTGCTCTTCTGGGTGGCCTCAAGTTGCTAGCCGCTCTTAGGAAATGTTTGATCAGACGGTGTGAGAAAAGGGGTTGCTCAGTGGGGAAAGGAGCAGAGATGGAGTCATGAATTTTAATAGAGGAAAACGAGAGACCACTGAGTAGCAGGTCAGCTAGGTAATCCAGGATGAGATGGGGGGAGGGCTGTGCCGTATCGGCTTCCTTAGCCTGAATCCAGATGCAGAACCTTTTCCATTTGTCAGCATAAGACTTTCTAGTGCAAGGGCGTCTGGCCTCAAGTATAACATTTACAACCTGTTTACTGAGGTTGGCAGATTGAATAGTGGTTAGGGAATAAACCAAGCTGCCAAACGGAGGGTCTGCAACTGGAGATGCATGAATTCTCCTTCCCTCTGGATCAGGAGGGTTGGGGTCTGAGTGAGATGTCATGGTGGCAGTGGAGACAGGCTGTGCAGCAGTGGGTACCAGTGCTGGTGAGGTCAGTCTGGAGCAATAAGAATTGTCCTTGGTTTTTCCTCCCTTATTTTGAGCAGTACCCTGGTGATAACATGTAGTGGGGGAAAGGCATAGACAGGTAGTATGAAACAGGAAAAGGACAGGACATCCACTTTCCAAGCCATGCACTGATGCTCCTTGGTGCAGAACTTGCTGAGCTGATGGTTGGTGTGGGAGGCAAAGAGGTCAGCCTTCGGGGTGCCCCATTTCTGAGTTATTAGGGTGAAGGTTCACTTGTCTAGCTGCCACTCGTGTGGGTCCAGAAGATTTCTGCTTAAGTAATCTGCCAGAGAGTTTAGAGGACCTGGCAGGAATTGTGCGAACAAGTGGAGTTGCATGGCAGAGGCTGTGTGTCAAAGAGTCATGGCCAGCCTGCATAGAGGATAGGAGTGAGTCCCTCCCCGCTTGTTGATATACCACATCACAGTGGTGTTTGTCTGTTTTGATCAGAAGAGCCCCTGGGGGAGAGAGAAAGGGTCTGGAAAGCTGTCAGTGCGTGCTGAACAGCTAACATCTCTTTTTGGATGATGTGCAGATGGATTTGCTGTAGTCTCCATTGGCCCTGTATGCACCTGCCATCCAGGTGTGCACCCCAGGCATAGTCTGATGAGTCTGTGGTGGGGGGGTCTGGGTGGCGAGGGGTGGTGAGAAAGGTAGTTCCTTGTTGTGGGAGCATGCTGCTGCCCACCAAAGAAAATCTTTCCTGAGACAAGGTATCCAGGTCTTGAGAGTGTTGACACCAAAGGCTTTTTAGGCACCACTGAAGTTCTCATATGCAGTCTGGCATATGGAATGAGTAGAATGTAGGAAGCCATGAACCCTAGAGCTTGCAGGATTTTCCTTACAGATAACTGGGATCTTTTGGCTAGTTGAGAGAAGTATGCTGTCAGGTAAGTTTGCTTTTCTGGTGTAAGGAATGCCATCTGGGATGCTGTGTCCAGGCTTACTCCCAGGAATATAATCCTTTACGTGGGTACTAGTTTGGATTTATTTTTGTTGATAGTATACCCTAGGGAGGTCAGTAGGGACTTTACAAAGGCCAGGTGCTTGAGCAGCTTTTCCTGTCTGCCTGAATTTTTCCTTTGTCTGCAAAAGACAAAGGCCAGAGCCAGACATTTTGTGAAAACTCTGGGAGCAGTAGATAAGCCAAAGGGAAGTGAAGAGAACTGAAAGTGCATAGATCCTGCCCTGAAACACAGGTATTTCCTGCATGATTCCCTGATAGGAATGTGGAGGTAGGCCTCTTAGTTCTAGGGTGGCTAGCCAAGCATCCTTGGAGATCATGGGCAGCAGCTGCTGGAGGGTGAGCATTCTGAATTTTGGTATCACCAGGAAGGTGTTTACAATGGATAGATCGAGGATGGGGCGCCAGGTGCCCTCTTTTCTGGGTACCAGAAAAAGTCTGGAGTAGAAACCTTGGCCTTTCTGTTCTGCAGGAACGTGCTCTGTTGCCCTCATAAAAGCAGGGAAATTACTTGCTTTTGCACCTCTGGCCACTGGTCTGGAGGTAGATCTGGGAACCCTTTTGGGGTTGGAAGAGTGTGGAAAGAAAATATGTATCCCTGGGACACTATGTTGAGGACCCAGCGGTCATTGGTAATGGTGGCCCAGGTGCTTGCATGAAAGGAGAGTTTTCCTCCTAGGGGTAACTGAAGGTGGGCAGAGGGAGGGGGTGGTGGAGGAGAGTCATTGTGAGTTTTTACCCATGAGGGGGTGGCTTTGAACTCCCTCTTTTTGAAGAGGAGGAATTCTACTGTTTTGATCTCTGCATTCCCTGTAGCTGCTGTCTGGGGGGGGGGGGGGTTCTGCTTTCACGGGGTCTGGGATGAATTGACCTGGTGGGAGCAGGAAAGGACCAGTGCTTGGAGGGGCAATGCCTACTGAACCTGGGTGGCTGGACCTGTAAGAATTCCTTAACTGTCTGCATAGATTTAGCTTTTTATTCCATCTTTTTTAAGACCTCCTCTGCCTTAATGCCAAATAAGTTGTCTTTGTGCAAGGGTGTATCCAACAATTTAGATTTAACATGGTCTGGGCAAGGGCTGTTCCTTAAGCCATGCATGCCTTCTAAGGACAGAACCGTTGACTGCAGCCCTGCAAGAAGAGTCTAGGGTGTCAAAACCACAGTGTAAGGTGTGCTTAGTTACTTGACTTGCAGAATGCATTAACTATTGTAATTTTCTAGATTCTGCACAAGCAGGAAAGGAAGACACTTTTTGTTTGAGGAGTTCCATGGTATGTTGCTGAAATTTTAGCATATGGAACTGACAATTTAGTGCTCTGGTAGTAACAGTAGCCGAGGTGTACACTTTTTTACCCCATCTGTCTAATGCTCGGAAATCCCTATCTGAGGGGGTGGGATTCTTAGCAGAGGTTGCTTTAATTCCTTTAGGCCCTTTAGAAATTACCTCAGGGTGAGCAGTGGGAGATGACCTCAGGGTGAGCAGTGGGAGATGACCTCAGGGTGAGCAGTGGGAGATGACCTCAGGGTGAGCAGTGGGAGATGACCTCAGGGTGAGCAGTGGGAGATGACCTCAGGGTGAGCAGTGGGAGATGACCTCAGGGTGAGCAGTGGGAGATGACCTCAGGGTCAGCAGTGGGAGATGACCTCAGGGTCAGCCGTGGGATTTCTGAAAAGAAATTTGTGTGAGTAAGGGACTCTGATACCGGTCAGGTTTTCTGGGTGCAAGAAGTAGGGTGTCAGGAGTCAAACCGGATTCCAGGAAAACATTGTCCACAACATCCAGGACTGGAATCCTCTGCATCAGAATCCTCATAAGCAGAGAGGGGTTGCATGTCTTCATATTCAGATGCATCAGAATCATTAGACTCCTGTTCAGACAAAACTACTGGGGAGAGATTGATTTTTCTTTTGGAAGGGGTAGCTTGGCTTCCCCTGATAAGTATAAGGTCTTCCGCCATTTTAAGCATTTGAGACTGAGGCAAGGAAGCAGGTGCCTGAGACTGGATCGTCTGTTTCTTGGGTGTGGTTCATACCCTGGGCCTTAGAAACTCGGTCGTTTTCTAAAGAACAGTAGACGTGAAAGAAGTCATCAGTTTGTGTCGAGAATCGGTGGTGCAAAGTACTTCCACAGAAGCCGGTGCCTGCTCAGCAGCTCCGGACCCATCCAAGGGAGAGACAACCGCAGGATTTTTAGTCGAAGAAGAGTTTTGTGGCATACTGGACTCCAAAAGGGTCTCAGTAGCAGCCTGTGAATCCACAGAAGCGGGCATCAGGAGTTGCAAAAAGCACCTGAGGACCGGAGAACTGATGACTAGCTTAACGGAAGCGTCAGTAGGTTTGGACCTGTGTTGTCTGTCTCTGTCTTTATCCTTATGGTTTTTTTTGGAAGATCTGCTGTCAGATGGCTTACCGAAGCCATATCGGAGTTCAAGGACTGTAAGCAAAAATATCTAGCTACAATAAGGACCTGACAACGTATAGTTCTGGCGTTGAACATAGCACAAAAGCGACAGCGGGGGACATCGTGGTCTGGGCCTAAGCAAGTGACTCAGTAAGAATGAAAGTCTCGGTCTGGTACTTGCTTTCCACAGGCGAGACAACTGTTAACTTTTTCTGACATCGGTTAGTGCAAGAAAAATGATCCTCATTGGGGTACTTAACTTTAGAAGACTTCAGCTTCAATTCGGAAGACGAAACTCCGGTAGCGGCCGACTGGCACTCGTGTGAACTGCTTCCTTTTCGGGCTCCGCGGCAAGAAAGACTGATGTAATGGCGTGGGCTGCCTTACTTTATACTACTGACAACCTGACGTCAGTCCTGAAGTGACAGCAATAGACGTAGAAATACTAAGCCTCTGGTATTCGGGCCGGCCAAGGGCTATCCCGGCAGGGATAACCCAAATGTGATGACTGCAACAGTGAAACATGAAGATCATCAACATGCACACCAAAAATACATATTTACTTACATAGTTCCTTTATTAACCTGGATAGGCCAACGGATCCCGATCATGGCTCCTTTTCAGTGGTGGTGCGGGAATAAAAGATTCTCAGTGAGAACAAGTACCACTCAGTACAGCATTTGTTAGATTTCAGTGTCAAAATATGAGGACACTAGGATGAAAAATAAAGTATGAACACAAATTCAAATGTAAATAAAAACTTTTACAGTTCATACAAAGATATGTGCATTTTCAATTTAGCAGATGTGGTTATGTTTCGTCCGACATATAACAGAAATCAGTCTGGAGGCAGTGTACGTAAATTTAGTGGGGGAGATTACAGGAAATCGCTGGAGAGACAAACCAATACAGGCATGGTAGAAGTAAAATAGGAATAGAAAAATTGTATTAAGAATGAACCATGTGTGTATTATAGATTATGACGGATTACAGTTTATGGTTGTCCTTTACTGTGATTGTGGATAAACATCTGTGTACAGACAATTTCTGTAGCTTATAGAGTAGCTCTAACTGTTGTGTGAAATTACAAGCGTTAGACCTGACTCCAATTTAAAAAAAATGGCACCAAGCTTGACATTTTAATTACAAAGATCGAATACAAGGACTTGCCAGAGTGATTGTGAGATCTGGATGAGCAGAAGATGATATTTTTTTATTGTGATCTTAACAGTCTAGGAATGCTGTATGTTTGGGTGACTCCCTGTACAGCAGGATACTTGTATGACTCGTTTTGAGCCACGTGAAGTTGGGTTATTTTGCAGCTCAAGCCAGTCAGTTGTGTGCATTCTATATGGAAGACAGCTGCAAATTTCACGGGTTTGGAAGTTGATTTGTACTGATGCAGCATAAAAGTGGGTGGAAAACAAGAGCATTCTGGCTGTTTTGTGCATGCTCAGTTAAGCAAGGTTTTGCTTACATTGTGCTCCTAGTTTCTTACTAGCTTTGGATACAGTACAGACAAATGTGTTTATCAAACTGTAGATTTTGCTCTGGAACATGTAAGGTATGCAATACCTGTTCAACAGTGGTATTGGTTATTCAGGAGAAATGTTTCCTCTCGTTTAGCTAGCTGGGCCTGGAAAAAGAGGATTGTAGAGTTAATGTTAAAAAAAGTGACACAGACACTCCGCAACTGAGTGGGCCTTCTTCGTTCCTCTCAGCTGCCCTTGAATTTACCTCATATGTGCAACCCTATCCTTCATAAGTTTTTATACTTCTGTTAACCGGTGAGGATTACAGTTAATAATGAGACACGAGAGTTTCATACTTCTTATCATTCAGAAACTGCATGTTGATACAAAACCTGCCTGCCGTTCTACTAACTTTTTAAAAGAGCGAGTGTGTAAAACTTTAAAATGGTCTCCGATTTTTGGACTTTTGTCCTGTATTATTTTTTTTACTCTGTTCAGGATTCTTGAGCAAGTTGAGACATACCTACTTCCTAATCATAAAGTTATCACACTACTCTGCCAAGCCCAGTTAAGAACATCCCAAGTTGGAAAAAGGCATCCCAAATGGAATTTATGAGTTCCACCCTAAGAATGGAAAGATAAGGCATTCTGTGCAGGTGTAACCTGCAGCCCTAGCAAAAAAGGGTCTCCAAAGTCAAAAATGCAGGAGTCTACTTGCAAAGTCCACTCTGGAAAATGTAGAAAGAATGGCAACTACTAATTTCTAAAGCCCAAATCTGAGGAGGGAAGAAAGCGTCTCCAGTGCCTTGTGCACTAGACACAACTGGCATCAGAAGTAAGGTGAACAGTTTCAGCTTCAGAGCTGCAATATAGTAGACAAGAAAAGTACAGTTGTGTACACTTCACCATAAATGTAGATGTCCAAGTGTATTCACTACTGCAGTCATCGCTTGTGGGTTTATCCCTGTTGGGTAGCCCTCGGTCAGCCCGAATACCAGAATAAAGCTTTTTCCCTGCGCCCACTGCTGTCATCTGTGGACTCACGTCAGGTCGTCAGTGGTATAAAGGAGAGCAGCCAGCACCATTACATCAGTTTTTCTTGCTAGGCCTAACCTGTAGGAGCCCCTTGAAGGAAATGTTATAAATAGCCCCTGGTGGCCCAAAGCCACAAGAATGACAGTTAATCTCCAAAAAGGATAAAGATTAAGGGAGGGAAGGTGGGAGGGAAAATAGGGCTACAACAGTGAATACACTAACATCTACATTTATGGTAAATGTACACAACTGTACTATGTTCTTCGTGTTTCACTGTTCCAGTCATCACTTGTGGGAGGATTCCCAAAGCTGAGGAAGGGGAGGATGGAAGTATGAAATTCCTAGGATTGAGCTAGCATGCCTTGCAGGACAGCAGAGGCAAAGCCTACCCGAGCCCTGGAGAACACAGGCAGGTGGTAGTCTTTGTGAAGGTGTGGACCGAGGTCCAAGTGGCAGCTTCCAGGATGACCCTGGTGGGTACTCCTCTAAGGAAGGCAGTGGAAGTAGGGGCTGCCATAGTGGAATGTGTAGCAAAACTGTATGCCATGAGATATGCATTTTGAAATGTTCTGTTTGGAGATAGGCTTCTCCTCTTTCCCTGGGGAGAAGCCAACCAACCAACAGCTGATCCATCTTCCTGATGGACTTTGTTCTATCTAGGTAGTATCTTAACTGTCTGTGAACATCCAGTGTGTGCAGAATTCTCTCCCCTTTATTCTGAGGGTTTGGAAAAAAGGTGGGGAGATGTACAGCCTGGTTTAGGGTCACATCTGATACTACCTTTGGCATGAATGAGGGATTAGTCCTGAGAGACACCCTGTCTGCATGGAAGATAATGAAGGGTTCAGTGGCCATGAGTGCTTGAAATTCTGAACACCCTCCTAACTGAAGTAATAGCCAAGAGGAAGGCAGTCTTCCAGGAAAGGAGTTTTAGATCTGCTGATGAGGCTTGTTTGAAGGGAGGCAATGTCAGTTTTTTTAAGACATAGCTCAGGTCTCAGGCTGGGGTGGGTGCCCTTCTAGGGGGCTTAATGTTAGAAACACCTTTTAGGAATTGTTTAATCAAAGGGTGAGAGAAGACAGGCTGTTCAGCATGAAAATGTGCTGAAATGGCTGAGGTGTGGATTTTAATGGAGGAAAAGGAAAGGTCCTTGTTAAGTAGCTCCACTAGGTAGCCCAGTAAAAGTGGGAGGGACGGCTGGGAGCTGCTGTGACCTTTTGATAGGCACCAGGAGTTGAATCTTTTCCATTTCTCTGAGTAAGACTTCCTGGTGCTGGGCCTTCTGGCTTCCTTAATAATGTCTAGGACCTGCTTGTTCAACTGTGGGTTATCCCTGGACCTCGGGGGATAAGCCATGCAGAAAGCTTGAGTGTGTGCAGGTTTGGATGCAGAATCTCCCCTCTGGCTTGTGTCCGTTCTGCAGTTAAACGCAGGGGTTTGAAAGTCTCCTTAGTCAGGCTGAGAAGCAAGGGTTACCAATGTTGCCTGGGCCAATCTGGTGCTAGACGGATGGCTTTTGCTCCTTCCTGCCTTATTTTCAGCAGTACCCTTGGGAGTAAGGGAGGGGGGGACGCATAAATGAACAGAATGGTCCACTGGAATGAGACAGCATCCACTTTCCAAGCTAGGGGGTGGAAAGTACAGTTGTGTACACTTACCATAGGTTCATAGGTATGTACTAGGCTATTGGCCCTAGGGCCTATATAAGCCTAGCCAAAGGTACCCTGGCTTTCGTCACCCAAGAAAATTATTTTCCTGTGCCACTGTCGAGCAGAGCCACAGAAGTGATACCCTGGGTGAATTTCCTATCTCCCATCCAATCATCAAGATTTTTCTTGAAGAGTGCTAATGAGGAGCTTTGTTTGATATAGATAGGTAGTTTGTTCCAGAGTATGGGAAGTCTCTGGGACAGGAATCTATCCCTCCAGCATGTTCTGTTTATTGTGGTGACGAGGTTTAGGTCCCTAGAGCATGTAGCTTGTAGGGATTGGGATTTCTTTAAGTGGAACATGTCTAAAAGCTCTGGGTTTGACATAGCTTTGTGTGTTAGGCAGAGATCGCCTCTGAGTAGGCGATATGCAACAGAGTAAAGCTGCAGTTTTTTGAGACGGTCTGGATAGGGCATCTCTTTGAGGCCGGTAATCCTCTTTGTGAGGTATTTCTGCAGCCTTTCCAGTTGTTGTAGATGTCTTGTGAGGTACATACCCAAAAGGGGCATTGTACTCTAAAATGGGTCTAATGAGTGACGAGTAGAGGGGAACAATGACCTCTTTTTTTCCTGGATGAGAAACCTTTTGTGATGAGGTGTGCCACATAGAAGGATTTCCTGACTACAATGGCGATGTGATTATGAAAGGAGACACTACTGTCCACCTGTGTCCCAAGGTCTCTTATCACACATTCGGTGCTAAGTAGACTACCACCTATGTGGTAGTTCATGGGTACTGAGTTTTTACCAAAAGGAATGACAATGCACTTTTTGGCACTGAGCTTGAGGCCATGGCTTTGACACCAGGCATCTGTCTCAGCAAGGCCCTTTTGTAGGATGTCCACATCTTTGGGAGTTTTGATTATGGCTCCTAGTTTGCAGTCATCTGCGAACTTCGTTAGCCAAAGACCTTCTGTGCTGGCCTGTACTTCAGAGAAAAGTAGATACCAAACAGAACAGGACCCAGGACTGAACCCTGTGGCACTCCACTTGTCACTGGTCTGAAGTTGGATTTGGAGTCTGCTACTTTCACAGTGTGGGTTCTGTCAGTGAGCCAGTTGGCAACCCACCTTGTGACATACGGATTTATACCTAGTTTAGTGAGTTTATCTATAATTCCAGAGTGGGGGTTGGTGTCGAAAGCCTTGGTGAGATCTAGATAGGCTGTGTGAACCACCTTACCCTCATCTATGGCTTTGGTGACTGCTTCAAAGAAGTCTATCACGTTTAGGAGACAATCTGCCTTTTACAAACCCGAACTGGGTGGGGTCCTGAGTTTGGAGATTACCAATATCATTGTTTATAAGTTCCATGATGATACGCTCCATAGCCTTGCAGACCAGGCTCGTTAGGCTAATGGGGCGGTAGTTTCCGGGGTCTGTGGTGGCTTCCCCTTTGTGGAGTGGGATAACTGTTGCTGTGCGCCATTCAGTGGGCACATAGCTTGAGGTGAGGTTATACATAGTACTTAGGTGGGGTGCCAGTTCGTTCTGTAGTTCATGTAGAACACAGCTTGGGATGTCGTCAGGTCCCATGGATGCTGTGTTCTTGGCTTTGGATAGTGCGTGTTTTACCTGTGCAGCTGTGATTACAGGAATTTTGCATTCTTCTGATATAGAGATGGGCCCTTTAGGGGATGACAGAGGGGTAAAGTTAGCACTGAACCTATCTGCCAGGATGTTGGCAATATCCGTTGGTTCTGTACATTTAGTGCCATTGTGCTGTAACTCAGAGCAGATCTGAGTGTTGCCATTGAGATTCTTGACATAGCTATAGAATGCTTTGTGGCTGTCTTTAGAGTCAGTGGCAATTTTGTTTTCATAACTAGCTTTGGAGGATTTTATGAGGGATCTCAGCTTCTTACTGAAGTTGACCAGGGAGTTTCTCCAATCATGGGATTTTACTCATTTTTGCAACAGTTTCTTTCTTCTGTTGTAGAGTTTGTTTATGGCAGGGGGCCACCGAATTGGCTTCCTTTTTTTGGAGGATAGCATCTTGGTTCTGTTAGGGATTGCACGATCCATGCACTCATGTAAGTGCTTATAAAGTGCATTTGTGCAGGATTCAGCAGTCATACCTCTATTGTCCGTCAGCATGGGTGTCGTGAAGTTTGCCACTTCTGTCTTAAGAAGCGTGAAGTTGGCTTTGGAGAAATTTTTTACTGTGGTTTCCCTAATGGGGGTGGGGAGGGATGTGGATGTCTAGGGTGATTAGCTTATGGTCGGATCTGACCAACGAGGAATTGACCTCTGGTGTGGAGCACCGGTTGCCCATGTTAGTAATAATCAGGTCTAGGATATTGCTGCCTCTGGTGGGGGTGTGGATAAGTTGATCCATGGCATTGGAATTTATGAATTCCAGAAAACGTTGAGCACAAGAGTTGGTGCATGAGTAGTTTTCCCAGTTAATGGTAGGGTAGTTGAAATCACCCATTATTAGGGTGTTAGGTTGGTACCCTAATATTTTCCAGTGCATTAAGAAATGAGGAGTGGGAATCCTGGGGCATGGTGGGGGATCTGTAGCAAGCTACAATTTGGATTGCGGTCTTACCCAGAGTTAGTTGCACTTGGATAATCTTGGATGCATTATGCTGAGCAACTAGCCTGGAGGTGTGCATATCCTTAATGAATATGGACACGCCTTCGCCTTTAGTGTTTCGGTCCTGGTTAGGTGGCCGAAAGGTGTGGTATGAATTACAGCCTGGTAATGCAGGGGTACTCTCTGGAGCTTTGAACCAGGTCTCTGTCACTGCACAGATGTCGATGTTCTCCATTTTAAGGAGTGCCTCGAGAGAGTGCATTTTGAGGTTTAGACTTCTAGCATTGAGTAGCAATACCCTCAGATTCTTCTTGTAAATGTAGATGTAAATGTAGATATTCGAGTATTCACTGTTGCAGTTATTACATTTGGGTAATCCTGCTGGCAGGTTGCCCTCAGTCGGCCTAAATTCCAAAGTCTTGGGTCCTGCGTCGGCTGCTGTCACCTCTTCCCTGACGTCAGGTCATTAGGGGGTAAAAACGAAGCAGCCGATGCCATTTTCTTCAGTTTTTCTTGCCCCAGATGTCAGGTGCCCCCTAAAAGGGTAGCCAAAATTTATATATATATATATATATATATATATATATATATATATATATATATATATCTATATATATATATAAAAATACATACATCAATATAAACTTTACCTTCATCTACAAGCAAATACACCACATAGATTGTATAAATCAGAGAAGGAAAGAAAAGTTCCAGCAGAAAAAAGGGGGATGGTGGGTGAGTAACCTGGACTGCAACAGTTAATACACTCGAACATCTACACTTATGGTAAGTGTACAAAACTGTACTATGTTCTTCGTGTTTCACTGTTGCAGTCATTACATTTGGGTAGATTCCCAAAGCTATGGATGGGAGGCTGGAGCTAAACAGCATTAGGAGCGGCTATGAGACCCTGCAGAACTGCAGTGGCAAAGCCTGCCCTGGATTTAGAGTAGAGTGGCAGATGATACTGCTTTGTAAAGGTGTGCACTGAACTCCAAGTAGCAGCCTCTAATATGTCTTTGGTTGGTAATCCCCCTGAGAAAGGCTGCTGAAGTGGCTGCAGCTCTGGTTGAATGGGGCCTAATGCCCTTAGGCACCGGTTTGCCATGTTGTAAATAGCAGAAACGAATGCAGTGTCCTATCCACTTTGAAATAGTCTGCTTTGAGACCGCCTTTCCTTGTGTTCCTGCAGCATATGCCATTAGTAATTGCTCTGTCTTCCTGAATACTTTGGTTCTGTCCAAGTAGAATCTAAGCTGTCTGTGTACGTCCAAAGAATGCAGAATTCTCTCCCCCTTGTTCTGTGGATTTGGATAAAAAGTTGTCAGATGAATAGTTTGGTTAAGAGCCACATTGGACACCACTTTAGGCATAAATGTTGGGTTTGTCCTCAGAGAGACCCTGTCTGGATAAAACATGATGAAAGGTTCCACAGCCATGAGTGCCTGTAGCTCTGAAACCCGTCTTGCAGAAGTTATTGCTAGGAGTAGAGCTGTTTTCGAAGATAAAAACTTTATGTCGGCAGTAGCAGCTGGCTCAAAAGGAGGCAGGGTGAGTTTTTCCAAGACATAGTTGAGGTCCCATGCAGGCACTGGTGATCTCCTTGGAGGCCTTACGTTTTTGGCTCCTCTGAGGTACCGCTTTAGTAAAGGATGAGAAAAGATTGGTGGCTCTATTGTAATGAGCCGAAATGGCAGAGGCATGAATTTTAATTGATGAAAAAGATAGGCCTTTGTCCAGCATCTCAGTTAAGTATTGCAAAATCTGAGGAATATTTGGAACAGCTGTATCAGTTCATTGTGCCTGGTTCCAAGCACAGAATCTCTTCCATTTTCCAGCATACGATTTTCTAGTACTAGGCCTTCTGGTTTCCAAAATGACATCCATCACAGCTTTACTGAGAGGTGTGTTTTGTATGACTACATTACCTGCCATGCTGCCAGATTTAAAGTGCTGAGTTGGCTGTGCAGGATCTGATTGTTTTGCTGGGACAGTAGATGAGGTATTTGAGGCAAGGTCCAAGCTGGGCATTGAGACAAGTTCCTTAGGATTGGATACCAGTACTGGCGTGGCCAGTCTGGGGCAATCAGTATCATATTTGGCTTCTCCTGTCTGACCTTTAGGAGTACTTTGGGGAGGAGAGGCAGTAGATGAAAGGCATACACTGATAGGTTTTTCCAGCTGAAAGATAGGACGTCCACTTTCAATGCTTGTCTGTGATAAGTCCCTGTGCAGAATCTTTTTAGTTGGTAGTTGTGAGGGGAGGCAAATAGATCTATGTCCGGGCATCCCCACTTCCTTGTTATCATGCTGAAGACTTGTGGATCCAGCTGCCACTCGTGGGGATCCATGAGGTTTCTGCTTAGTCCGTCTGCCAGAGTGTTTTCCTTTCCTGGCAGGAATTGTGCCTGCAGATGTACTTGGTAAGTCACCGCTGTGTCCCGCAATGTCATGGTTAGTCTGCAAAGGGGGTAAGAATGTGTGCCCCCCTGCTTGTTTATATACCACATGACCGTGGTATTGTCTGCCTTTATCAGTAATTGTCCCAGATGAAGTAGGTCCTTGAAGGCTGTCAGGGCATTTTGAACTGCTAGCATCTCCTTTTGGTTGATATGTAGATGCATTTGGTTTGAGGACCATGTGCCCTGAATGCATCTTTCTGCCATGTGGACCCCCCAGGAATAATCTGAAGCACCCGTTGTTAGTGTCTGCCTGGCTGGGGGTAATGTGAATGGCTGTCCCTTGTTCTGGTGACAATCCTTCTCCCACCATCGAAATTCCTGTTGCAGGCAGGGAATGAGAGTAATCATTGTTTCCAGGCTGTGGCAATGTTGAGTCCAATCACTTTTTAGGTACCACTGAAGTTTCCTCATATGCAGTCTTGCATATGGAATTAGTAGGATGCAGGATGCCATGAAGTCCAAAGCCTGCAGAATTTTTCTTGCAGATAACTGGGCCTTTGTTGCCAATATTTTGAAATAGGTAGTCAGTTGCCTTTGTTTGTCTGGCGTGAGATAAGCCATCTGGGCAGTTGTATTTAAGCTTGCATCCAGGAATATTATCTCTTGAGAGGGTACTAGTTTTGATTTCTTTTCGTTGACTGTGTACCCTAGGGATGTTAGAAGCCTTTTCACAAACGCCAGATGCTGTAGAAGAATGTCCTTGTTCTCTGCTTGAATTAGACAGTCGTCCAAGTAAGGACATATTTGTATTCCTCTTTGTCTGCAGAATGCAATTACTGGTGCCAGGCACTTTTGTAAAGACACTGGGTGCAATAGATAAGCAAAAGGGCAGTGCAGAGAATTGGTAATGCATTGAGCCAGCCTTGAATCTGGGGTATCTTCGGCATGACTGTCTGACTGGGACATGCAGGTATGTCTCTTTTAGGTCTAAAGTCACAAGCCAAGCATTCTTGCCCAGCATGGGCAGAAGCTGCTGCAAAGTCAACATTTTGAATTTTGGTATATCCAGGAATGTGTTTAAAACAGATAGGTCCAGTATTGATCTCCAGGCCTTGTCCTTTATGGGTACCAAGAACAGTCGAGTAAAATCCTTGTCCCTGCACTTGTACTTGCTGAATGGCCCCCATGTTCATGAGGGATGAGACTTGTTTTTGCGCCTCTGCCCATTGATTTTTTGGCAGATCTGGCCATCCGTTTGCCTTTGGCAGGGTATGGAAATGGAACTTGTAGCCTTGTGACATGATATTTAGGACCCATTTGTCCTGGGTTATAATGTGCCAGTTTCCCCCCTAAGGGTGCTGCCAGGACATAAGTGCTTGGTGCCGGCAGGGGGAAGTCATTGGGACTGTTTCCTGTATGGCTGTGACTTGTCTTCTCCAACTTTGGAGGTAGAAGCACCCCCATTGCTTTGACCTGTATGAACCCTGCGCCTGAGATCTGCCTCTAGGGCGTCTGGATCTGCCCCTTTGAGGTCTGTCTGACACAGAAAAGGACCAATTCTTTGTAGGCCAGTGTCTACCTAACCTAGTTGGCTGTATTTGTAAAAAAAATCTTTGACAGTTTGCATAGATTTAGCTTTGTCCTCCATTTTCTTTAACACCTCTTCTGCCTTAACACCAAACAAAGTATCATGCTGTAAAGGTGCATCTAATAATTTAACTTTAACATGATCAGGCAGATTTGGTTCCTTTAACCAAGCATGTCTTCTAATTACAGAGCCCGTAACTGCGGCCCTGCTGGAGGCCTCCAAAGAATCAAAATCACATTGCAAAGTATGCTTTCCACCTTGTTCAGCTGCATGCAATAAAATCCTGCATTTCCTTGTTTTCTGCACATTCACAGTTTAACAACATTTTCTGTTTAAGCAATGCCATGACATGTTGCTGATATTTGAGCATATGAAACTGACAGTTTAAGGTCCTTATAGCCAAGGTGGCAGATGTGTAAACCTTTTTTCCCCATCTATCCAGTGCCCTAGAATCCCTGTCAGAGGAGGTAGGGTTTTTTGCAGCGGAAGCCTTAACTCCTTTGGGACCCTGTGAAATAGTTTCTGGGTCTGCAGCAGGGTTTTTAAAAAGGAATTTATGCGAGTCAGGAACCCTGTAATATCTGTCAGGCTTAACAGGAATTGGAAGTAGGGAGTCAAGGGTCAGACTAGACTCTGAAAACACATCATCTACAATGTCTAACAGGTGGAATGGCTAGAGACCTGTGTTGAGGTAGTAAAAGGAAATCCCTGAGCCTCTTTTCAGATGCTGAAAAATCTTGGCTCTCCCAGTAGAAATGCTCCCTCATGGTATGCAAGGTTTCTCCAAAAGAATAGTACTCTGGAGGAGAAGCTGAAGGTATAGATTCTTCAGCATCAGAATCCTCATGGGGGGAAGAGAATATTCCTGATCAGAAGAGAAATCAGAAGAAATAGAAACCTGATCTGAAGATTCATAGTCAGTCTCTTGCCTAAGTCTCTTACTGGAGGGGGATGGGAACCCCTGATCAAGGTAATCAAGTCTTCGGCCATTTTGAACATCTGTTTTTTGGGCATAGAGGCCTGTCCACGTGGCTCTTGAGTTTGTTTCTTTGCTTTGGAAAGTGCTTTAGTCTTTGCCTTTGTAGCTGAAGTTGGTTTAATGTAAAGATGTTTAGGTCTGAATACACCATCAGAAGCCGGTGCCTGCTCAGCGGCTCCGGACCCATCTGAGGGAATAGTGTCTCAGGTTCCAATACCTTGAATTTCCAGTGGCATAGCAGACTCCACGTGGGAGTCGGTAGCAGCCTGCAACTCTAAAGTAGCGGGCATCAGGGGCTGCAAAAGCGCTTCACTGAGAACTGGCGAACCGGCGACTGGCTTAGGAGAAGCTTTGTCGTCGGTTTTGGACCTCGGTTGTTTATCTCTCTCTTTTTCTTTGTATTTTTTGTGAACTCCGGTAGTCAGATGGCTATCCGACGACATTTCTGGATAATTAAACCGGCATTGAAAATAGCTTAAAGTAAAATCATACCGACGCTTAATAGTGCGTTGGTTAAATCTAGCACAAAACCAACAACCAGAAACGTGATCAGGGCCTAGGCAAGGAATACAGTAAGAATGAAAATCTTTATGAGGTATTTGCTTTCCACAAGAAATACAATTATTAACATTTTCTGACATCGGTCTGGAGCAAGAAAGAAGTTTCCCCAACGAGGTACTTAGCTTTATTGAAGACTTCGGGTCTGAAACACGAACACGAAAATCTCAGGAGTCGGACGACCGACACTTGCGAACTGCTTCTGCTTCGGGCACCACGCGGCAAGAAAGACTGTAGAAAATGGCGTTGGCTGCTTCTTTTATACCCCTGACGACCTGACTTCAGGGAAGGGGCGACAGCTGACTGAGGGCAACCTGCCAGCAGGATTACCCAAATGTAATGACTGCAACAGTAAAACACGAAGAACATCTCCCTGGTGCAGAATTTGTGCAGCTGATTGCTCTGTTGTGAGGCGAAGAGGTCCACCTTTGGTGTCCCCCAGGCCTGGGTGATTTGGATGAATGTCCCCTTTTGGAGTTTCCAATCATGGGGGTCTAGGTAGCTTCTGCTTAGATGGTCTGCTAGGATGTTTTTACTCCTGGGATGTACTGGGCTATCAGGTGTAAGCCCAAGGAGGAGGCTGTCTGCCAGAGGCTCATGGCTAGATGGCAGAGAGGGTAGGAGTGCGTCCCCCCTACTTGTTGATGTACCACATGACTGTGGTATTGTCTGTTTTTATGAGGAGGACTCCTGGTTTTAGGTGGTCTTGGAAGCATGTGATAGTCTTGTGAACTGCCATCATTTCCTTTAGGTTGATGTGCCAGTGAAGGTTCCAGAGGTCCCAAGAGCCTTGGGTGCACCAGGTGTCCAAATGAGCACTCAAGCTAGGTCTGAAGCATCTGTGGTGATAGTCTGGCCTTCAGGAAGTTATGTGAAGGGAAGGCCCTTGTTCTGAGTGCATACTTCTTGCCCACCAAAGAAACTCATTCCTTATGCATGAAATGAGGGGGAGAGTGGTCTCCACAGAATGTGTTGGCGCCAAAGGTTCTTTAGGTACCACTGGAGTTTTCTCATGTATAGTCTGGCCAGGGGAATCATCGAAATGCAGGATGACATGTAACCCAGTGCTTGCAGAATTTTCCTTGCTGTGAGTTTTTTTTTTTTCCTGAGAGCTAACTGGGAGAAGTAATTTGGCAGAAAGCATTGCTTTTCTGGTGAGAGGAAGGCTGCTTGGGAGGCTGTGTCCAGGAGTGTGCCCAAGAAGGTGATCTGCCTGGAAGAGTTTAGGTTTTATTTTTTGCTGCTGATACTGAAACCTAGAGAGGTTAGAGTGGTTTGTACAAAGAGCAGGTCCTGTAGTAACTTCTCTTTGCTGTCTGCCTGGATTAGGCCGTTGTCCAGGTAAGGGTAAATCTCAATGTTTTGCTGTCTGCAGAAAGCAACCACTGGAGTCAGGCATTTTGTGAAGACCCTAGGAGCTGTAGATAAGCGAAAAAGTAGCACAGAGAACTGAAAGTGTTGTGAACCTGCTTCGAAGCGTACGTATTTTCTGCAAGACCCCCTTATGGATATATGAAGGTAGGCATCCTTTAGGTCTAGGGTGGCTAGCCATGCATTTTTGTTCAGCATTAGCAAAAGTTTTTGAAGAGATAGCATTTTGAATTTTGGGACCTCTAGGAAGGTGTTTAGAGTGGACAGGTCAAGGATGGGTCGCCAAGTGCCTTCTTTTCTTGGCACTAGGAACAGTCTGGAGTAAAAACCTTTTCCTGCTTGCTCCTGCGGCACAGGCTCCACTGTCCCTTGAACATGGAGTATGTGCACTTGCTTTAATGCTTCTGCCCACTGATTTGGAGGTAGATTTTGGGACGTTCTTAGGGTAGTGAGTGGACTTAGAACTCCCTGCTGTGGGAATGGTGGAAGGCCACCGCTTAGTCCTTCGCTGGCCTTGGTTTTGTGGTCCAACTGGTCTGTCCCTGCGAGGTCTCTCTTGAATCTGTTTATTGGGGGCTAGGAAAGACCAGTGCTTAGAGGGAAAGTTTCTGCAGAATCTGGGAAGTTGAACTTGGAGCAAGTCTTTTACTGTTTGCATAGATTTAGCTTTATCCTCCATCTTTTTTGATGACGACCTCTGCTTTTGATCCAAACAAGGGGTCTTGATCCAGTGGGGCATCAAGTAGTTTTGATTTTACATGATCAGGCAGTGGCTATTCTTTTAGCCATGCGTGCCTCCTAATGACTGAAACTGCCACAGCGGCCCTACTTGAGGCTTCTAAGGCATCGGATCTGCAGTGCAGGGAGTGTTTAGCTACTTGGGAAGTAGAGTGCAGAAGATCTGCTAACTCTTTGGAAGTATTAGTGTCAGGTAAAGATGAATTTTTTTCTTTCATAAGTTCCAATGTGTGCTGTTGATATTTTAGCATATGGAACTGGAAGTTAAGGGCTCTAATAGCCAAGGTAGTGAAGCTGTGCACCTTCTTACCCCATCTGTCCAGAGCTCGAGTCCTTGTCAGAGGGAATTGGGTTTTTAGACGAGCTAGCCTTGGCCCCTTTGTGGCCCTGTGTGATGACCTCTGGGTCTGCTGCAGGGTTTTTAAACAAATATTTATGTGAATCAGGCACCCTGTAGTACCTATCAGGTTTTCTAGGAGCAGGGGATAGGGCATCAGGGGTGAGGCTACATTCACTGAAGACATCATCCACCACGTCCAGAATAGGAGGGATGGCCAAGGGTCTGTGCTAAGGAAGATCTAGAAGCTCTCTCAGTCTTTTCTTAGACTGAGGATAATCCTGGGCTTCCCAGTGGAAATGCTTTCAGAGTGTGCAGGGTTTCCCCAAATGAAAGATCCTCAGGGGGGAGGCAGAAGGAATAGATTCCTCTGCATTAGAATACTCAAAGGAGGTGAGAGGTTGCTGTTCCTCATCTGAATCCAGGAAGTCTGAAATTTGGATTCCAAGGAGCTGTAGGAAACCTAACTGCTGGTCTAAGATGAAAGGACCCTTTCAAGAAGGCTTTACAAAGCCTATGAGCCATAATGGGCGCTCCGTTCTCTCCTACATGAAAGTTAGAAATAGCAGCCAACTGAACTTTTAAAGTGTCAGTAGAGGCCCCTTGATGAAACAGCATGGACAGGAACTACAAAATCTTGTTTAGAGGGGCTACTAAGGGATCTAAATGCTGTGCAGTCGCCCAGTAGACGAAACGTTTCCACTTACCGGTGTAAATTTTAGTAGTGGAAGCCTTATGAGAGGCTACCAGAATGTCCTGAACCGCCGGAGAGAGAAGATCAGACCTGGCTAAGTAGGGAAGCGGAGCAGCCAAGCTGCTAACTTGAGGGACAGGAGTGACGGGTGGGGAGCTCCTGACGAATGAGTCAGTAGGTCTGGCACCGGGTCCAGAATCCAGGGCTCCCGTATTTGGTGTGCTTGAAGAAAGGGAAACCAAATCGGACGAGGCCAGAATGGGGCAATGAGAATTATAGTCCACTCCTGGTCCTTGGCTTTCTGAAGAAATCTCGGTATCAGAGGAATAGGGGGGAAAGCGTACAGGAGACCCGGGGGCCAATCGTGAATCAGAGCGTCCCTGGGGACATCCCCTGGAGGGGGTAAAAGGGCAAAGTAGCTTCTGCATTTGGTGTTCATTGGTGACGCAAACAGATCGCAGCAAGGCTGGCCCCAGTTGTGGAATATCCTTTCCGCTACTATCTGGTTGAGGGACCACTCGTGAGGTAACAGGATGGCTCTGCTCAACCTGTCCGCTATGACGTTGGATAACCCCGGGATGTGCGTTGCTATCAGAAAGCAACCCGTGGACTCTGCCCCTTGCCAAATTTTCATGGCCTCTCTGCACAACTGGTAAAACTTGGTTCCTCCTTGTTTGTTTATGTACCAGACTACGGACATGTTGTCCGTTTGAACTGCAATGGTCCCTAGAGGTAGAAGGGGGGAGAAGTGTTGCAACACTAGAAACACTGCCCTCATCTCTAGAACATTGATGTGCAGGTTGTACTCTAAACTGGTCCATTCGCCTTGGACTGTCTGTCCTTGAAAGATATCCCCCACCCTATCAGGGAAGCGTCCGTGGTCACTGTGGCTGTTGGTGTGGGTAACAAACGGTCAGCCGCTGATGAAATTGCGATTCTGTAACCACCAAGACAGGTGTGCTTTGCAGGTGTTCGCAATGTGAATTTCGTGCGTCAGTGGTAACTGTTGGAACGACCACTGTGCGAACAGCAGCCATTGGAGAACTCTCATGTGTAGCCTCCCCATGGGAACTGCAATGAGGGAAGCTGACATGAGTCCCAAGACTTTCAGGACTAGTTTGGCTGGGGATTTTTTGGACAATAGTAGGAGAGATATGTGTTCTTGTAAGGAAGCTATTCTTGCGGAGGGGAGTTTTAGTAGCAACGAACGGGTATCTAGATTTGGCCCTATAAATGAAATATGCTGCGAGGGCTGTAATGCAGATTTTTCGAAATTTATCGAAATCCCTAGCTGAACACAAAGGCTGAGTGTGTAGTCCCTGGCCTGTATCAGTCGACGCTCGGTGGTGGCAGTAAGGAGCCAGTCGTCCAGATACGGAAACACCCGGAATCCTAGGCGTCTCAAGTGAGACGCTACCACTGCCATGCATTTGGTGAAAACCCTGGGGGCTGAGGTTAGACCAAAGGGCAGGGCCCGAAACTGAAAGTGGCTGGCTCCCAGCCGGAAGCGCAGGTGATCTCTGGACGCTCTGGCCATTTTGATGTGGTAGTAGGCGTCCTTGAGATCTATTGAGCACATCCAGTCGTCCTTCTGTAAGAACGGAAGGATCGATTGAAGCGTGACCATCCGGAACTTTTCTTTCTTCACATACGTATTGAGATTGCTTAGGTCCAGAATTGGCCTCCAGTCCCCGGTCTTTTTTGGAACTAAAAAGAACCTTGAGTAAGTTCCAGATCCTCTTTGGTCCGCTGGGACTGGTTGGATGACTCTTTTTTTTTTCTAGCAGCTTTGAGATTTCTATAGCTGCAGGTTCTCGCAGATGGGGTGGTACATCTGGGAATCTTTTCTGTGGTAACGGGGGAAATAGAAAAGGAATTCTGTAACCTCTGGTAATAATGCTTTTTACCCATTTGTCTGAAGTAAGGTTTCGCCAGGCCTGAGGGTATAAAGCTAAGCGTCCCCCGACTGCCTCCAGAGCAGGACAGTCGGGCCTCCTCTCAGGAGTGCTGGAAAGGCTTCCCAGGGATGGTATTCCCTGTCGCCTTGGTTCTGCGGACCCCCTCTGCCGCCAGGGTGGCGTCTTCCACCTCTGCCCCCCCCCGCCTCTGTAGGGGGCATCACCCTGTGTGCCTGGGAAAGAACCCTGGGATTTACGAAACCACATCTTTCCACCTCGTTGCCCTTTGGGGTACGGTCTGGATGGGGTGGAAAAACGGACTCCGACAGCAGACAGAGTCTTTCCCTCCTGCTCACACCGGGTCAGGGTCTCCTTCACTTTGGGGCCAAAAAGAGTGGCACCATCAAAGGGGGCATTAGTAAAGGAAGACAAAGGCTTCCGCAAAGGAGCACAGGCGCATCCAGGATTGTCTACGAAGAGCAATCGCTGAAGCTGCAGCCTTATTCGACCCTTCGGCCGCATACGAGATGAGCCTCATGGACGAGTTTACAATAGATGTAAGGGTATTAAGCTGTGCTGTAACCTTATCCGAGACAGCAGCATCTGTACTACCCTGGAGGGTATCTCCCAACTCTTTGACTAGATCCCTCTGTAATCGTGTGAAATGTGTCAAGTAGTTGCGATCGCATGGAGAAAGTCGCTGAGCTGAAAATGCGCTTCCCATATCTGTCCATGGTCCTAGAGTCTCTGTTAGGAGGATGAACAGACGAGGAAGATTCGGACATCTCCTTTTTCGTGGCAGCTGCCACCACCATAGCATCCACTGGAACTCCCTTAGCGAGGTATGATTTATCCTGAGGGGCAGTTGTATATTTGTTAGGCTTCCTGGGAACTGGCTCCACTGTGTCAGGTGCCTCCCACGCCCTTCGAGCAATTAATTCCATTAACTCGTCGAAGGGCGGAGTGACCCAGGAGGAAGAAGGGCGAGCACCAAATGCCTTCAGAAGAACCGACTCATCCTCAGAAGGGGGTAGGGCCTGCCAATCACCTCTCTGTTGCAGGATCTCCAGGATGTCAGAAAAGGAGACATCCTCCGTGGGTGATTTTGGGGTCCCCTCTGACTCATCTAAGTCAGTATCCGAAGTTAAGGATTCTTGTGGAGAATCTAAGTGCCTCCTCTTGCACAATCTTTTCCTCGGAACGTCATCGGGGGGACATCCGATGAAGCCTCCGAAGAAGAAGGGGCTCCCTCTGGGAGTGGCTGAGACACTGGTGCTCGACGCTTTTGTGTAGTCGTGGGTGCAGAAGAAGACAACGGACCTTTATGGGAGGGAGAAGTTGCTTCTGCTGAAGTGGTTGTCTGAGAAGACAATACCTTCCTCATAAGGTCGAAGGCCCCTGGACCCCGAGCCGAGGAATCCCCCAGTTCCGAAGAACGCGGCGGTATCTCCGACGCGGAAGCCAAGGGCATCGACCCCGAGGACGGAGCCGAAGTGATCCGTGCCGAGGGGGTGAGTCGGCACCAAAACATCGGTTCGACTCTCGGTCCCGGAACCAAGGATAGATCGACGGCCCTGCGAGTCCGGTAATGGTTCCAACGGAGTCGAGGTCAACGGTGCCGACCGAGAAAGGGACGGTTCCAGCACCAAGGGCTCCACTATCATCAGATCAACATCTCCCGGCTCCGAGGGCTGAGTAGGCCTCGGAGGAGGATCAGATGGAGACAAAGGAAGGCCTTCGAGTCTCGACACCAATTGAGAGGAGACTGCAATGAGTTTAAATAGGGCCATGTTCTCCATTAACTTCTGCACCACATGATCTACGTCGGTGTCGGAGAGGGGCCTGGAAGATCGAGTCGAAGGAATCGAGGACAGTGCCGACCTCAATAGAGCAGGAGGTGGAAGTTCCGTCACCGGTTCCAAGACTCGAGGCTTGGCGACGGACAGAAGCTCGACGCTCGGCCCCGAAGTCTGTGGAACCGGTGAACGAACCTTAAAAGAAGAACTCGGAGCCGATGACATGGGCTCCGATGTCTTCGACTCCTTCGAGGATTTAGAAGCCTGGTCTGACTTGTCAAGAGCCTCTTGGAAGGCAGGCTTCAAAAGACCTCTGTCCATAAGCTTCCTGCGCCTATCTGTCATGACCCTTCCACTAAAGGAATGACAGATAGAACAGTCTTCCTGTAGATGGAGAGGGCCAAGACAGTAGACACAGGAGCTATGGTTGTCGGTGACAGACATCTTCTGCCCACACTGACACCTCTTAAATCCTGACTTAGCTTTTTCAGACATTCTGTAAGAAAAAGGTACTGTAGATTATCAAAAAACACTGTCAAATAGGTAGGTAAGTCACAGCAATAATATTGCAAGTATCCAATTCCAGTTTAGTAGTAGGTGGGGTAGGCCCCAAGGTAAACCTAAACTATATATATATATATATATATATATATATATATATATATATATATATATATATATATATATATATATATACACTATATATAATAGAAAAGGGATGACCAGACCACACACACACACACACACTAAATATAAGTCAATAATCCTAAAATTTTTCAAGAAAAATTTTTAAGAAAAAAAGTTAGCTTATCTTCCCATTTGGTCAGAGCTCTTCAGAAACGATGCGATCGGTTGCAGCGGCAAACTAGATCTGAGGTAAAGGCAGAGGGAATTGTGGGAGGTAGGTTGGTCTCGAGCTTCTTCTGGATGCAAAGCTTTGCTAAGCGGCCGACTCGGAGCCAAGGATCGGCTCCGACACCCATGTGTAAGAACAAACGGCGAGATTGAACACTCTCACATCTATAAATATACAAGGTTATACCTCAAACAAAAAAGCAAATACACCAAAAAGCTTTTGAAGATAGTAAAGGAAAGTAGAGGTATATCCAAAAAGGAAAAAGAAGGGGTCTGGAGGGAGGGTAACCAGGACTGCAACAGTGAGTACACTCGTACATCTACATTTATGGTAAGTGTACACAACTGCACTATGTTCTTCGTGTGTCTCTGTTGCAGTCATTACTTTTGGGAAGATTCACAAAGCTATGGATGGGAGGAGGAATTTAAATAGAATTATGACCAGCTAAAAGGCTCTGCAATACTGCAGTGGCAAAGCCAGCTCTGGATTTAGAGAAAATCGGCAGATGGTAATGCTTGGTGAAAGTATGTACAGAACTCCAAGTAGCAGCTTCTAGGATGCCCCTGGTAGGGACGCCTCTGAGAAAGGCTGTAGAGGTAGATGCAGCCCTGGTAGAGTGGGGTCTGATCCCCTGTGGGATAGGTTTTCCACGGTGTTTGTAGCAAAAAAGAATGCAATGGCCTATCCATTTGGAAAAGGTTTGCTTTGAAATGGCCTTCCCCTCTGCCCCTGCAGCAAATGCCACCAACAGTTTATCAGATTTCCTTTTAGGTTTAGTTCTGTCCAAGTAGAATCTAAATTGTCTGTGCACATCTAAGAAGTGCAGAATCCATTCCTCTTTGTTCTGTGGATTAGAAAAGAAGGTTGGCAAATGTATGGACTGATTAAGGGCCACACTGGATACCACCTTGGGCATGAAGGAGGGACTGGTCCTGAGGGACACCCTGTCCCCATGAAAGATGATGAAAGACTCCACTGCCATGAGGACCTGTAGTTCAGATACCCTTCTTTCTGAGGTGATTGCTAAAAGGAAAGCTATTTTCCACGAAAGGAATTTTAAGTCTGCAGTGGCAGCTGGCTCGAAGTGAGGAAGGGTGAGCTTTTCCAATACAAAGCTGAGGTCCCAGGCTGGAGTAGGGAGCTCTCCTGGGAGGTCGTAGATTTTTGGCACGTCTGAGGAACTGCTTAAGCAGTGGATGAGAGAAAAGGGGTGGGTTCTGTGTTATAATGAGCTGAGATGGCTGAGGCGTGAATTTTGATGGAGGGGAAAGACAGGCCCTTATGAAGCATCTCAGTTAAGTACTGTAAGATCTGAGGTAAATTGGGCACTGTTGTGCTCATTCCTTGAGATTGGTTCCAGGCACAGAATATTTTCCATTTTCCAGCGTAAGACTTTCTGGTACTAGGCCTCCTTGCCTCTAAAATTTCAATCACTGGTTTACTGAGGGATGGTAAAGGAGAAATTATGTAAATAGCTAGGCTGCTAGATTCAGTGTTTGAAGTTGAGGATGCAGAATTTGGTTCTCCCGCTGAGACAATAGAATAGGAGTCTGAGGCAGGTGCCATGCGGCCCACAGTGACACACTGCGCAAGGGGGGGGGGGGTACCAGTATTAGCATGGCCACTCTGGTGCAATCAAAATAGTCCTTGGTTTGTCTTGTCTGATCTTTAGTAGTACTTTGGAGAGCAGAGGCAGAGGAGAACCGGCATAAACTGATTTTTCCAGCTGAAGGACAGAACATCCACTTTCCAAGCTTGTTTGCGGGGAGTCCTTGTGGAGAATTTGTCCAACTGATAGTTTTGGTGGGAGGCAAACAGGTTTATATCTGGGCTCCCCATTTGCTTGTCAACATGTTGAAAATCCTTGGTTCCAGTTTCCACTCATGTGGGTCCATAAGGTTTCTGCTTAGTTCGTCTGCCACTGTATTTAGTTTTCCTGGCAGGAATTGAGCTTGTAAAGGCACATGATAGCTCAGGGCTGTGTTCCATAATGCCATGGCTAGTCTGCAGAGGGGGTAAGAATGTGTACCCTCCTGTTTATGCACCACATAACAGTGGTGTTGTCCATCATTATTATTAATTGTCCTGGATGAATGTGGTCCTTGAAGGCTGTCAGAGCGTTCTGTACAGCTAACATTTCTTTTTGACTGATATGCAGGTGCATCTGAATTGGGTTCCATTTGCCCTGAATACACTTCCCTGTCAGGTGGGCCCCCCATGCATAGTCTGATGCGTCTGCTGTTAAGGTTTGGACGGCAGAGGGTAGTGTGAATGGTAGTTCCCTGTTTTGGTGGCAGGCCTCTGCCCACCAAAGGAACTCTAGGCGTAGGAAAGGTATGATAGGAATCACTGCCCCTAGGTCCTGTGAATGTTGACACCATAGGCTTTTGAGATACCATTGCAGTTTCCTCATATGCAGCCTTGCATATGGAATTAGAAGAATGCAGGAGGCCATGAAGCTCAAGGCTTGCAGTATCTGCTTTGCAGATAACTGGATTTTTGTGGCCACTTGTTTGAAGTAGGTTGTCAAATGAATCTATTTCTCTGGCGTGAGGAAAGCCATCTGGGAAGTTGTATTCAAGCTTGTTCCCAGGAATATAATTTGTTGACAGGGTACCAGTTGTGATTTCTTTTCATTTATGGTGTACCCCAGACAAGTCAGTACCCTTCGAAGAAAGGCTAGATGATTCAAAAGTATGTCCTAGCTTTCTGCCTGACTTAAGACAATCGTCCAGATATGGGTATATTTGAATATTTCTTTGCCTGCAGAATGCAATGGACTGGAGCTAGGCACTTTGTGAATACCCTGGGCGCAGTAGATAAGCCAAAGGGCAGTGCAGAGAACTGATAGTGCATGTAGCCTGCTTTGAAGTGTAGGTATTTTCTGCAAGACTCACTGATAGGGATGTGCAGGTACGCTTCTTTTAAGTCTAGTGTTGCCAACCATGCATCTTTGCCTAGCATAAGAAGCAGTTGGTGAAGAGTCAGCATCTTTAATTTTGGAATCGCCAGAAAGGTATTTAGAGTTGAAAGGTCCAGGACAGGATGCCATGTATTGCCTTTTCTGGGTACCAGGAAAAGTCTGGAATATAACCCCTTGTCCCTTTTTCTCTTCTGGTACCAACTGAACAGCCCCCATGCTTAAGAGAGAGAGTACTTGATTTTGGGCCTCTCTGCCCACTGACTTGGGGGTAGATCTGGCCACCCGCTTGGTGTTGGTAAGGTGTGGAAGTGAAATCTGTATCCTTGGGACACTATATTTAAAACCCATTTGTCCTGGGTAAAGAGTTCCCAGTTTTTGGCCTGCACACCAATCTTTCTGCCTAAAGGAGCATTCAGTTGGGAAGTGCTTGGAAGTTTTAGAAGCAAGTCATTGAGACTGTTTTCCATAGGGGGGAGTCTTACTACTCCCTGATTTGGGTGTGGAAACCCCCCACTGCTTAGTCTTGTGCGTCCCCTGGGACTGAAACCTGGGGTTTCTGCTATGCTTGGGTTTGGCTTGAGAAGACTTTGAAGAGGCTGGAAAGGACCAATTCTTAGAGGGCCAGTACCTACTAAATCTAGGAGGTTGAACTTGTAAGAAATCGTTAACAGTTTGCATAGATTTAGCTTTATCTTCCATCTATTTAAGAACTTCTTCAGCCTTGTTGCCAAACAAGTGGTCCTGATTTAAGGGAGCTCCAACAATTTAGCTTTAACATGATCAGGTAAAGATTGCTCCTTAAGCCAAGCATGCCTTCTGAGCACAGACCCAGTAATAGCAGCACTGCAAGAGGCCTCTAAAGAATCAAATCCACACTGCAAAGTATGTTTTCCAACCTGTTCAGCAGAATGCATTAAATCCTGTAATTCTTTATTTTCTGCACAGTCAGGAATCATCATCATTTTCTGTTTAAGCAATCCAATAACATGTTGATGATACTATGAAACTGGCAGTTTAAAGCCCTAATGGCCAAGGTTGCAGAAGTGTAAACGTTCTTACCCCATCTATCCAGTGCTCTGGAATCTCTACCAGAAGGGGTAGGATTTTTAGCAGTAGAAGCCCTTGGGTCCCTGTGAAATAGTCTCTGGATACGCAATAGGATTTTTAAAAGGAACTTGTGTGAATCAGGAACCCTGTCAGGTTTTCTGGGACAAGGAGGCAAGGAATCAGGGGCCAAACTAGATTCCAAAAAAGCATCATCAACAATGTCCAGTATTAGAGGAATAGCTAAAGGCCTATGCTGAGGCAGGAGTAAGAAATCCCTAAGCCGCTTTTTTGAACCAGAAAAATCCTGGCTTTCCCAGTAGAAATGCTCACTTAGAGTATGTAAGGTTTCACCAAAAGAAAAATCCTCTGGAGGGGAAGCAGAAGGAATAGAGCCCTCTGCATCAGAATCCTCATAAGTAGATAAGGGCAAATCCAGAGCATCAGAAGAATCAGGAAAATCAGAATCCTGGTCAGAAGATTCATAAACAACTTCAGTCCTAGGTCTCTTAGGAGGAGGCTGCCTTCCCCCGATTAGAGTTATAAGATCTTCAGCCATTCTTATTTGTTTTTTAGGCATAAAGGCCTGAGCATGTGGTCTGGACGTCATTTTTTTAGGCATGGTTTGAGATTTAGGCCTAAAAGAAGAAGGAGGCGTTGGTTTAATATGCAAGTCCATAGGCCTGAATACACCCTCAGAAGCCTACACAGCGGCTCTGGACACATCCAAGGTAGAGACATCCGCAGGTTCCATAGTTGAAGCATCTCGTGGCATACCGGACTCCGAATGGGTCTCAGTAGAGGCCTGCAAATCAGAAATAGTGGGTATCAGGGGCTGTGAAAGAGCCTCACTGAGTACCGGTGAACTGGCGAATTGCTTAGGAGAAGCGTCGTTAGCAGTTTTGGACCTCGGCGGCCTGTCTCTGTCTTTATCCTTGCATTTTTTCGGAATCCCGGTATCAGATGGCTAACCGACGACATTTCTGGATAATTAAACTGAGAACCAAAATATTTTGAAGTGAAAATATACCGATAACGGACAGTGCGCTGATTAAATAAAGCACAAAACCGATGGCACATTGTGGGTCAGGGCCTAGGCAAGGAATACAGTACGAATGAAAATCTTTATGAGGTATTTGCTTTCCACAAGTAATGCAATTATTAACTTTTACTGACATCGGTAAGGAGCAAGAAAGTTTCCCCAACGGGGAACTTAGCTTTAGTTGAAGACTTCGGTTCTGAAACTCGAAAACAAAAATTTCAGGAGTTGGCCGACCAGCACTTGCGAACTGCTTCTGCTTCAGGCACCGCACGGCGAGACAGACTGCTGTATGGTGTCGGCTGCATGTTTTATACCCCTGATGACCTGACATCATGGAAGAAGGGACAGCAACCGACGCAGGACCCAAGACTTTGTTAATCAGGCCAACTGAGAGCTACTGCGAGCAGATAACCCAAAAGTGATGACTGCAACAGTGAAACACACAGAAAATTGGGGGACATCGTGGTCTGGGCCTAGACAAGTAACACACAAAGTATGGAAGCCTCAGTGTGGTATTTGTTTTCCACAGTGGAGACAATTTGCTTTTTCAGACATCGGTTAGTGCAAGAAAAAGGTCCCTAACAGGGTACTTAGTTTTAGTCGATTTCAGATTCAATTTCCACTCTGGCAACAACCAACCGGCAGACACACAAACTGCTTTTGCTTCGGGATCCATGGCAAGAAAGACTGATGTAATGGCACTGGCTGCTCTCCTTTATAGCACTGATGACCTGACGTCAGTCCACATGCGACAGCAGCTGACACGGGGGAAAAGCTTGACTCTGGTATTCGGGCCGACCGAGGGCTACCCAGCAGGGATAACCAACAAGTGATGACTGCAACAGTGAAACATGAAGAACATCCTATCTTACAGACCAAATACAAGGCTTTACACTTCTTGTCTGGCAGGAAGGTGAGACAGTAATGTCATCTCCAGACTCATGACTGGGTTGAAGGCATCATCCAGGAGCTGGCTCCAAAATGCTTAATCAGAAACTGTACTCAACTGAAGGCTTACCCAAACGTTTTCCTTGTTAAGGGTCAGAAGTGGTATATGCACCTCCAGATAAAGCATCCTTGATGACAGGTTCCATGGAGGATGACCCAAGGCTCACCATCCTTCTTCCATATCAATGATGACAGGTTCCATGGGGGATGACCCAATGCTCATCATCCTTCTTCGTGACCAGATAAAGCACCCCTGATGACAGGGTTCAATGGAGGATGACCCAAGGCTCATCATCCTTCTTCATGACCAGATAAAGCACCCCTGATAACAGGTTCCATGGAGGATGACCCAGGGCTCATTATCCTACTTTCTGACCAGAAAAAGCATCCTTGATAAGTTCTTTGGAGGATGACCTAAGGCTCATCATCCTTCTTCTTGACCAGATAAAGCATCCTTGATAACAGGTTCCATGGGGAATGACCCAAGGCTCATCATCCGTCTTCCTGATACCCATTAGACAGATTCCATGGAGGATGACCCAAGGCTCACCAGCCTTCTTACCTATCAATGATGACAGGCTCCATGGAGATGACCCAGGGCTCATTATCCTTCTTCCTGACCAGATAAAGCATCCTTGATGACAAGTTCCATGGAGGATGACCCAGGGCTCATTATCCTTCTTCCTGACCAGATAAAGGATCCTTGATGACAAGTTCCATGGAGGATGACCCAGGGCTCATCATCCTTGTTCCTTACCAGATAAAGCATCCTTGATAACAGGTTCCATGGAGGATGACCCAGAGATCATCATCCTTCTTCGTGACTAGATAAAGCACCCCTGATGATAGGTTTCATAGAGGATGACCCAGGGCTCATTAACCTTCTTCCTGACCAGAAAAAGCATCCTTGATAACAGTTTCCATGAAGGATGACCCAGGGCTCATCATCCTCCTTCCTGATACCCATTAGACAGATTCCATGGAGGATGACCCAAGGCTCACCATCCTTCTTCACTATCAATGATGACAGGTTCCATGGAGGATGACCCAGGGCTCATCATCCTTCTTCATGACCACATAAAGCATCCTTGATAACCGGTTCCATGGAAGACTACCTAAGGCAAACCATCCTTCTTCCTGATGCCCATTAGGTTCCATGGAGGATGACCCAGGGCTCACCATACTTCTTCCTGATACCCATTATATTCCATGGAGGATGACCCAAGGTTCACCATCCTCCTTCCCTATCAATGATAAGTTCCATGGAGGATGACCCCAGGGCTCATCATCCTTGTTCCTGACCAGATAAAGAATCCTTGATAACAGGTTCCATGGGGGAATGACCCAAGGATTATCATCCTTCTTCCTGACCAGATAAAGCATCCTTGATAACAGGTTCCATGGAGGATGACCCAAGGCTCATCATCTTTCTTCCTGAAACCCATTAGACAGATTCCATGGAGCATGACCCAAGGCTCACCATCCTTCTTCCCTATCAACAATGACAGGTTCCATGGAGGATGACCCAGGGCTCAGCATCCTTCTTCGTGACCAGATAAAGCATCCTTAATGACAGGTTCCATAGAGGATGACCCAGGTCTCATCATCCTTCATGACCAGATAAAGCATCCTGATAATAGGTTCCATGGAGGATGACCCAGGGCCTATCAGCCTTCTTCATGACCAGATAAAGCATCCTTGATAACAGGTTCCATGTGGGATGACCCAAGGCTCGTCATCCTTCTTCCTGACCAGATAAATCATCCTTGATAACAAGTTCTATGGAGGATGACCCAAGGCTCATCATCCTTCTTCTTGATACCCATTAGACAGATTCCATGGAGCATGACCCAAGGCTCACCATCCTTCTTCCCTATCAATGATGACAGGTTCCATGGAGGATGACCCAGGGCTCATCATCCTTGTTCCTGACCAGATAAAGCATCCTTGATGACAGGTTCCATGGAGGATGACCCAGAGCTCATCGTCCTTGTTCCTGACCAGATAAAGCATACTTGATAATAGGTTTCATGGAGGATGACCCAGGGCTCATCATCCTTCTTCGTGACCAGGTAAAGCACCCCTGATGATAGGATCCATGGAGGATGACCCAGTGCTCATTATCCTTGTTCCTGACCAGAAAAAGCATCCTTGATAACAGGTTCCATGGAGGATGACCCAAGGCTCATTATCCTTCTTCCTGATACCCATTAGACAGATTCCATGGAGGATGACCCAGGGCTCATCATCCTTCTTCATGACCAGAAAAAGCATCCTTGATAACAGGTTCTATAGAAGATGACCCAAGGCTCACCACCCTTCTTCCTGATACTCATTAGACAGATTCCATGGAGGATGCCCCAAGGCTCACCACCTTCTTCCCTATCAATGATGACAGGTTCCATGGAGGATGACTCCGGGCTCATCGTCCTTCCTCACCCTCATGAAGTCATTTCTGGGACAAAGGAATGGATCCAGAAACCAGACTGTAGACGTCATCAGTTCCAAGGTTTCCCTAATGGAGGGGGTCCGTAAGGTGGGAAAGAATCACTTATTTGCCTTAATCAGGTTCTCATTCTCACTGCACTCTCCTGAGTGTCAAGTAATACCTTGTTTACACCAACTCCAAGACCACGATCATGCACAGGCTTGGTTGGACACAATTATGTAATTGGCATACGCCAGACCTGAAGCAAAAGGTATCCAATCCGCAGAAGCAGGATTGTCACAGGCAGTGTTGGGTGGAGAGGCAGGCGAGGACTGCATGAAACTGCACGTAGACATAAGTCCAGGTTCACCTACAGGCACATTCTTGTAACTACCACTCTCAGTCTAGGCCCAGATATAGAAGACCACCATACACCCCTGCACCCTGGGCTACTAGACTCTGCTGGTCCCAAGAGGAGTCCATGTGATGACTGTCTTAGGCCTCAAGTAATCCAGAACTATGGCTAGGGAACTCGAGAAGCTGTTCCCTCGAATCAGGCAGGTCACGATTCTACTGATCAACAAGGGGAAGGGAGGCAAAAGTTTAAGTCAGTGGTGTAACTCCACCAGACCTCATAGCATTCAATGAAGCAAAGGTCTGGCATGAGCCTGAATCTTGACTAAGCGAGGATAAGCAATACCCAAGACGAATACACTGCATTTTTTTTAAATCATTTACCTCAAGGAAGGCTTATCAGACAGTTTCTGGTTCTCAAGCACTCACTGCAATGGTACTAGAGCAGAAAATTGAGGCTACATGCGTGGCTTTTCAATCAAGATCATGATCGTGGGTTCAATCATGATCATGATCGTGGGGAATGAAGTAGGACAGCAGTTTCTCCATGTGGATTCTGTGGAAAACTGCAACGAGCTGCTGGCACTCCTGTGCCTCTCCTGGGCAGTTGACAACTCCTGTATGGGTCTTGGTTTATCATCTGTCGGCACCACCAATAAACAGATTTGCTTTCAGGCACTGAACAAATGAGCTTTTCACCAACATGCATCAGAACCAAGATCAAACTGTGAAAATGACAGAATCAGGGTGTGGTGGGGGGTTTCTTTTAGTGTGCTGTGGGGATTTCACCACATGTGCCAACATAAGGAGAGCTGATGGACTCAGGTGCTGTGTGTACTCTGAGTGTGGCACATTGTGTCATGGTGGATATCAGCACGGGTGCACATTCCTCCTATCACAGAAGCTTTGAAGAAAAACACAAAAAACTGCTCAAGCAGAATGGAAGAAAAGACAAACCACCTGCAAACTTGAAGAGGGTTCCTGATGTTAGATCATAAATACAGACTTACTGCTTCACCTGGAGAAATGTCAGGGGTAAGGAGAGCTACACTGATGTTTTGCACTCGTCACACAGTTTATGTTGAAACCGATAAAAAAAAGCTGTCAACAGATTATTCAATCCAGTCATAATATAAAAGCACAGAATGCTGTGGTACAAAGCATGACTGGATTCCAGACTTGCTGAGGTGGCTCTTCCACTGTACAAGGCAGAGATAAGGAGGTAACATCTGGAATGCTGCATACAGTCCTGACAAATATACAAAAAAAGGACATTAGGCAGTTAGGAAATATAAAAATGGAGATTCCAAATTTGTGAGGGATATGGAGAGGCAGTGGCATTTGGTGTGACCTCAGACATGTTCACATAAGACGACAAACATAGTATGATACTGATATGCAGCAATGCTTGAAACAAGTCACAAGAGTGGAGCTGACGGGAAAGGACAAAGGTAGGGTAGGATGTACAAGGAGCTGAAATGCAAACACGTTCTGAGGTGGGAATACAGGAAGGAACAATTTTAAGTCAGTGCAGCTGGATGAATTCGGGAATTCAACAGACCACACGTCTTCCATTAATGCACTACTGGAGGAAACTGAAGATTTGCTGGGCAACTGTAATGCAGCCAAACCGACTCCCACCAATATGAAGTCTGATCGAGTTGATGGATCACCACATTGAACACTGCCTGTAGAGAGGAAAATCTTACAAGATGACCATCCAAAAGCATTCCCTGGATGGTCTCTAACTTAGAACCATCTGCCCGATGATGGATAGTTCTGGTGTTGAACAAAGACAGAAGCGACAACGGGGGTGTGGTACCTGCCTTCCATAGACGAGACAATTATTAACTTTTTCTGACATCGGTTAGCACAAGAAAAAAGGATCCCCAACAGGGTCCTTAGCTTTAGAAGACTTCAACTTCAATTAGGAAATGAAAACTCACGCGAACTGCTTCTGCTTCGGGCTCCACGGCAAGGAAGATGATGTAATGGCGTTGGCTGCCTTACTTTATACTATTGACGACCTGACGTCAGTCCTCAAGCGACAGCAAACAATGCAGAAATACTAAGTCTCTGGTATTTATGCCGGCCAAGGGCTACCCTGGCAGGGATAACCCGAATGTGATGACTGCAACAGTGAAACATGAAGAACTCCCACCAATACGAAGTCTTGTAATTAGAGCATTTCCTCAAAAGGGAGGAAGGTTCTATTTTACATACTAATTAAATACATGTGTGGAAGTTGCAACAAACTAATAACTTGGCAATTCTGGCTGAAGCCTTTCCCCCCTGGCCTCCAATGAAAACTGGCTTCGTTCCAAGTCGGACTTTCCCGGTTAACAAACGTAAAATAAAAAATAAAATAAATAAATAATAAATAAATCAATCAATGAAAAATAATTTCACAAGGCAAGGTCAGGCAAGGCAGACTCCAAAAGAAAAAGGAGATAGCATAGTAACAACTAATTTCTGTATGAACTCAGTACTTAAGGTAACAACCAACAGATACAGCATCAGAGTGAAGCATTTGTAAAAATTAGGGAATTCACTGGGAAAGCAACTTGCAGCAATGGTTCAGGATAGGGTTAGTACTGAACTGCTAAAAAGTATAGAAATGCAGAGTCACGGTTTTCAGTACTCTTCAACATGTTTTTATTTTATTCATTTGTTACTCAGACAAATTAACAACAGTCTATATTCTTTTTTCTGAGCCAAGGTTAATGGTCACAGTCACACAGTAAACAAATGGAAACTAAGAATTAAACCTAGCACTTGAAGATGAGGCTAACAGGCAACCTCATGGCCCACCATACAAAAACTGGAAAAGACAACATCCTTAAAAGTCTACCATCCAAACACTGGTGTTAGGAAGCAGTATGTTTGTTGAGGTAGATATCACAACTGCACCTGTCTGGTTACACTAACAGTATTTCCTGAAATTACCCAGAGTTTCCCAAACACAACAGTGATATTCTGACATTTTTTTCAAAAGCAAAGCTCAGTAAGGTCGCAGGTGTAGTTGTTAAGAGCTGGGAACCAAAAGCAGTTTCTCAGAGTTTTCCATGTGCTATGTTCATCTTCCAAGAAGTCTAATACAAGGAAGGTACAGACAAAAAAAAAATGTAAGAAATCTACCTAGGTTAAAATCTGCAGTGTAAGCCTATTTAAGGTGTCTTGAACATGTAAGGTGAACAAAGTTTCACTACGCACGTGTTTCTAAAATTTCAATTAATGAAGAAAAGCCTCCGTGAACCATTTTTACATGCGCTGGCACCTTTCATTGGACTCCTTACACAATGTCTGAGTCGGACGTATGCACACCCTGCTCTGTCGTATCCCAGCTGGTGCCTGCTACCACATGCTCAATACAACAGCTGACCAACAAAATTCCTGTCCAGCACACTGGGGCTCTGTGTGAATTATACTACCGAAGCACAACTCCCAAAGGGCTCATTCACAAAGTCTTCACTGAAATAATGCACCAGGTGGGTGACTCCTCAACACACTAAGCAAAGAGATGTGGGAACAGAATCAGGCTCAGCTGTTCATGGATCAAATTCCCCAGTGCAGTTTACTGGCATTCCTCTCCACCATCACAGAATGTGTCATCAATGCCTGGAATTTCTTCTTTGTTGAAGAAAGAAATCCTCTTCAGACACACACACATATACCACCCACCTAAAACAAACGGACAAAAATGGCCTTTCTTATAGTCGGCACACAGCAGCCTCAAAACAAAGCATTATAATTTCCCCATCTGCAGGCTTAGAGCAGGGCTTGTTATGAAACTGAAGTTACAGTGGTAAGCAAAGCAAACCTGACTGGACATACCTAGAGGCAACGACAGTTAGCTGTTGATGTACTCCCCATTACAAGCCTACCTGGATGCCACAGGTGCGTTTCAGTCAAATGCTCCAGTCTGTCCATCCCCTTCCTAGAATGTCCATTTTTTCAGTTATCCCTTTTGTCTATGGGCTAACTACAAAATAAAATAAAATATTGACGGCTTTGTCATGGATATACCCAAACTTACACCAAATGAAACACTGTAGTTTTTTTTTTTCTTTTAAAAAACCCAGTCTTTATTTTGTATGTACTTGGGTCTAAAAAGTCCTAAAGGCTAAAGCAACAGGCAGAAGAACGCGGGCACATTCCACCCCACATTTATAAGCATAGTTGAAACTCCTGATCTCTCACAACATACAGGTACTGAAAAAACATAACTATCTGACTGCAGAAGGAAACAACTTTGTCTATACACTTTGTCCTTTAAAGATCATGTTTAAGGGAGTGAAATGGCTTTTC
This sequence comes from Protopterus annectens, assembly GCF_019279795.1. Lineage (NCBI taxonomy): Eukaryota > Metazoa > Chordata > Ceratodontiformes > Protopteridae > Protopterus > Protopterus annectens. Next base: position 342,122,944 of record NC_056744.1, read on the forward strand.
CTTTTTTGCAGAAAAATATGCTTAGATGCCTCTTTAGGCATGCAAATATTTGCATGTGTAAAAACAAAAATTTGTTTTACACTATTTTCAGAAGAAATTAGTTTTAAAACCTGCGTTTGAATGCGCAGCTCTAAACTGACACAGCTACGTTTATGGTATTTATTTATTTATTTACATTTGTTAACCGGGTACTATCTGACTGGGTTAGAAACCCGTTTTCAGCAGACACCCGGGGAGAAAAGCTCCAGAACAGTACAAATAGTTAAAGTACAAGTAAGTAATTACACAAAAAATGTATGTTACAAGATCACACAGGAATTACAAGGAATAGCAAACTTTGCATAGGTACAAATAAAAAGATAAAGTGTACAATACCCAAAAGAAAAGAGATGATATGCAAGTAAATCGAGAGATAAGCAGTAATAGGTAGTATTAACAAAACAGCTAGTATTACTAAATAGATAGTATTAATATATTATTAAAGAGAGTAGGTAATATTGTTAATGGACAGGCAGAAGGCGTTTAATTTTGGGTGCCCAGCTCTAATTATGCTAAATTAGCATGAAGTAATTATTAACCTATTATGTTGACAAATTGTTAAATTAATAGTTTGGCAAAAAAGTAACCACTCATTTTTTTTGACAAATTGTTTAACAGGATGGCAATTACATAACTGACTTACAACTACTTACACAGGCTAAACCAGCATAATTTAAGCTGCAACTCAAAGCGATGTAAACACCTCCTGCTCACCCATTGCCGACCTGTCCAAAGTGTAATACATGTATCTGGGTCCTCTTAGACGTCAGTCTTCCAGGAGTAGCTTTTAAAACTAATTTCTTCAGAAACTGCTTCGAAATAAACTTTTTTCTCACAAGCAGTGCAATATCAAAACAAAAGCTTGTTTCCCTCAAACATGATCTTAAGTGGATTTAACATTTTACCAAGGTTTTTTTTTTTTTTTTTTTTTTTAAACAAAGGTGAACCCCACACTAAACTATTAGGGGTCATTATTTTCAACCAACTAAAATTCGATCTTCACATCCAAAACTGCATTAAGAAGACTCATCAGAAACTTGGCCTTCTCTACAGAAACAAAATATTCCTCACAAATGAATCCAAACTCTCTCTAGCACAAGCCTATCTACTACCCACCCTATTATATGCTGCCCCAATCTTAACTAACCTTCAAACAAATCTATTGACAAAACTTGAACTCACATATAATAAAACTGCTACATTTGCCGCTACTCAACCCTACCGCTCATACCACTGCCCATCTCTAAAAAACCTACAGTGGCCAGAATTGCGCCACCATCTGCTACTGCCCCAAATACACTTGACATATTCCATCTTAAACCAACCCCCTCTTCTGTCCTCTTCCCTCAACTCTCAACTCTCCTTACATTTATTTATTTATTTTATTTATTGTATTTGTTGACCGGGAAGGATCACTGGGCCAAACAGTGCCTATTTTCAGTGGTGGCCCAGGGAGAAAAGCTCCACAGAGATAAAACATAGTAACAATACAATGCTTACAGTGTGACAGAAGACAAGATAACAGACATATCAGATAAACTGCTAAAGCATACAATACATTCAAAGTAATAAAAACAGATGGATCAGATATGACAGATTAAACTGCCACAGCTTCAGGCAATAGTGCAGTGTGGTCAAATTAAGCAATAACCCATGCCTGGGTGTGGGTAATGCTGGATTTACCCACTGTTGGTGTGATTTGGTCAAGACGGCGAAGCCCGAGTGGTCAAACAAAGACAACCGTGGATAAATCCAGCATTACCCACACCCAGAAGTGGGTTATTGCTATTATACAATGACATTATTTAAGAAAAACAATACTTACTTTTCTTAAATAATGGCATAGTATAATGCCTCTGTGCTGCCCTTCTGCAGCTGTCCGGTATTCTGCGGCAGTTCTGATGTACTGCACATGCGTACGCTTATGTAGTACATCAGAGCAGTGTGTGGAAGCAACGGAGAAAGGAAGATCTCCGTTGCGTTTTAAAAGGTGTCTCGCTATGTTAAAAGAGTTTAACATAGCGAGATAGCTTTAAAAAAGGCAACTGAGATTTTCCTTTCTTTGTTGCTTTTTTTAAAGCTGTCTCGCTATGTTAAACCCGTTTAACATAGCGAGACAACTTTAAAAAAAAGCAACGGAGAAAGGAAAATCTCAGTTGCCTTTTTTTTTAAGCTATCTTGCTATGTTCATAGGTTCATACTAGGCTATCTGCCCAAGGGCATTTATAAGCCTAGCCTAGAGTTTTGTGGCTTTCGCCACCCCTTTATTTTGAAGAAAACTATGCCCATTATTTTGCTGTGCCTCTGTCAAGCAGTGACACTGAGGTAATCCCTGGGGTATATCTGCGATCTCCCATCCATTGATCAAGATTTCTCTTGAACAAGGCCAGTGAGGTGCTCTGCCTCACATGTACCGGGATTTTGTTCCACAGCATAGGGAGTCTCTGGGTGATGAATCTGTCCCTCCAGCACGTCCTATTAATAACTGTGTCAAGGTTTAAGTCTCCCGCCCTTGTACTTCTGAGGGATCTAGATTTTTTGAGGTGAAGCATGTTCATCAATTCTGGGTTTGACATGGCCTTGTATGTCAGGCACAGGTCACCTCTGAGCAATCGGTAAGCGACTGAATAGAGCTGCAGTTTCTTCAGTCGGACAGCGTAAGACATATTTTTGAGACCCTTTATCCTTTTGGTGAGGAACTTTTGGGGCCTTTCCAGCTGCTGCAGGTGTCGGGTCAGATACATTCCGAATGGGGCATTGTACTCAATCATTGGTCTGATGAGTGATGAGTACAGGGGGACGATGACCTCCCTTGATCTAGATGTGAATCCCTTCATGATCAGGTGGGCAATGTAGAAGGTCTTCCTAACTACTTTAGCAACGTGAGTGTCAAACGATAGGTTACTGTCGACCTGGGTCCCCAGATCCCTGATCACTTCTTCTGTGCTCAGTGGATTGCCACCTATATGGTAGCTAGGGGTAACCTTGTTTTTCCCGAAGGGTATGACTATGCATTTCTTGGCGTTTAACTTTAGGCCATGGCTCTGGCACCAGTTATCCGTTTCTGTGAGACCCTTCTGAAGGATATCTGTGTCAGATGTGTTTTCGACTATGGCGCCCAGTTTGCAGTCATCTGCGAACTTTGTCAGCCATAACCCTCCTGTATTTGCTTGTACTTCAGAAAAGTAGATGCTGAACAAGAGTGGGCCCAGGACTGAGCCCTGTGGGACACCACTTGTGACAGGCTTTGAGTCTGACATGGCGCCAGCAACTCTGACCCTGTGGGTTCTGTCACTTAGCCAGTTTGCAACCCATCTTGTGATGTATGGGTTTACATTTAAGCTGATGAGTTTTTCAATGATACCTGAGTGGGGTATTGTGTCGAAAGCCTTTGCCAGGTCTAGGTAGGCAGTATGGACTGCCTTTCCCTCATCAATGGCCTTGGTGACTGTTTCGAAAAAGTCAACCAAGTTTAGAAGGCATGATCCGCCTTTGACAAAGCCAAACTGGGCCGGATCCAAAGTCTGCAAGTCCCCTATGTCTTTATTTATGAGTTCCATTATGATCCTCTCCATGGCCTTGCAGATCAGGCTTGTCAAGCTGATGGGACGGTAATTTCCAGGGTCGGTGGAGGCACCGCCTTTGTGAAGTGGGACCACAGTTGCCGTGCGCCACTCCTTGGGTACGTATCCTGAGGTGAGACTAAGATTAAACAGCTGTCCTAACTGCGGGTTTAATTACTCGTTGAGTTCGTGGAGCACACAGCCGGGGACACCATCCGGTCCCATGGATGTTGTGTTTTTCGCCTTGGAGAGAGCAGTTCTCACCTGGGCGTTAGAGATGTTTGGGGGGCTACAATCCTCTGGTATAGATATCTGTCCTTTTGGGAGTTTGCACTGAACCTGTCAGCCAGTATGTTGGCAATGTCTGTAGGTTCAGTAATTTTCACATCATTTTGAACTAATTCTGAGCATATCTGGGAGTTTCCTCCCAGGTTTCTAACATAGCTAAAGAAGGCGTTATGACTGTCTTTTGAGTCCTTAGCGATTTTTCTCTCAAAATTTGCCTTGGATGATTTTATGAGAGCTCTTAGTTTTTTACTTATAATGATCAGAGGTGTCTTACCTTTTAAGGATTTTGCTCTATCTTGTAGTAGCTTCCTCCTTTTGTTGTAGAGCTTGTTTATGGCTGGGGTCCACCAGGCTGGACGCTTGCCTTTGGTACAAAGAGTCTTTGTTTTGTTTGAGATTGCCTGATCCATGCAGTCCTGTAGGTGCTGGTAGAAGGCATGTGTAAGTGATTCAGCGGCTTGAGTAATGTTTGCCGCCGGCTCGGTGGCCTTAAAGGTGACCACACTAGTCTTTAGAAGTGTGAAGTCTGCTTTTGAGAAGTTCTTCACTGTGGTCTTTTTTATTTCAGGTGGGGGCGGGATGAAGACCTCCAGTGAGATTAGTTTATGATCTGATCTCACCAGTGAGGGGTATACTTCCGGTGTTGAACATTGTGATCCCATGTTCGTGATGATGAGATCAAGTACGTTTTCACCTCTTGTGGGGATGGTGACTAGTTGTTCCATGGCATTTGAGTTTATGAACTCCAGGAACCTTTGGGCTAGAGTGTTTGGGCTTGAGTAGTGATCCCAGTCTATATTAGGGTAGTTGAAGTCACCTAGTATGATGGTGTTTGGAGATGCATTTATCCCCTCCAGTGTTTTCAGGAAAGCTATGTGAGGTTCCTGAGTTTGAGAGGGTGGCCTGTAACATGCTACAAATTGCAGAGCAGTCTTGCCTATGGTTAACTGCACCTGGATGGTCTCCGATGCATCGTGCGTTGCCACCAACCTTGAGGTGTGGGTGTCCTTGATGAATATGGACACCCCCCCTCCTTTTTTGGTGTTGTCCGGATTTTGGGGCCGGAACGCATGACATGAGGTAAAACCTGATAGTGCTGGGGTGCTCTCAGGAGCCTTGAACCAGGTTTCAGTCACAGCACAGACATCGATGTTCTCCATACTGAGAAAGGCCTCGAGTGCGTGCATCTTGAGGTTGAGACTTCTGGCATTGAGCAGCATTACCTTTAGTTTTTTTCCTTTTTTGTGTTCTAGGGTGGTAGGTTTAGAATTCGAGCCTTGCCTAAAAAAGGCACTATGGGGGTGGCAAGAGCCTTTGTCAATATCCGGAAGCCCAGTGGTGACAGGTGCAAGCCATCCCTTGCGAAGCAGCGTGGCTTGTCCAGCATGTCATCCCAGGCAGACAGACATTGGATCCCCCCTTTGAATGACACCAGAGCTTAAGCCAATTATTAAAGCTGATCATCTTATCTCTGTATTGTGGCATCATTCTTGGTGAAGGTAGGATACTGCTCAAGGTCAGGGTCATACCTGCCTGGGCTACATAATCAGAGAGCTCCTCAATGTCTCTTCATGTAGTCCAAGGAGGTACATCTCAGGTCGTTTACACAAGCGTGGACAATGACAGAGTCGTACTTGTACCTGCTGTTGAGAGACCTGAGTGCTTGCGTTATGTGGCGGATTCTAGCGCCCGACAGGCAGCTTACTGTGACCTTCTCCTTACTCAATCTGGTGAGCGGGATGTCAGTGTGTCTGACTATGGAGTCACCAATGACGAGTGTGTCTGGCATTGTGTTTGGCCTTAAGGGCTGTGACTGTTTGGCACACTGACTGTGTGGTCTATGTGTTGCATGTGTTGTGTCCGGAGGTGGTAGTTGTTTGGGTGTCTGCTTTGGTGGCCTCTGCTGTTTTGGTAGATTTTTGATCAGAGCCTCCGAGTATGTCTTTGTGTGTTTGTGTATGATTTGAAGTTGAGATAGTACTATGTGAGACTGGGTATGTGGTGTGTGTGGTTACCTTCTCCTTCTGTCTGGTCTTGCCAGTCCTATGTTGAGAGAGCTCAGCCTCCAGTTTGGCTGTATAGTTGCATCTCTCACATGTATTTGTGTTTTGTGGGAGGAGGAGAGGGTTGTCTGTGTACATGAGGCAATTGTAACATTGCCTCAATATTCCCAGGTTCACCAGCTGAGCAGGAGAGGACACTAGCAACTGATCCCTCGACATGCTAGAAGGAATAGACAAAAAAACTTAAAGACTCCGGGGGGATGTGGGTGATCGAGAAAGGGGTATTAGGCTGGTGGGGTACTATCTATAATAAAAGTGCTATATCAGGGTAAAGTACTGTAGGAGCAAGTGCTAGGCTTTACAGATAGGGAATAGTCTACTTGGGAATCAAGTAGAGATGAACTTTTTAGTTATAGGATCATGAGGTTAGATCAGTAGTACAGTTCAAGGAAGGCTGTTTTAAGGGAAAATTTGAAGAGTGGACTTTAGGTAGCCCGAATAGTTTAACCCTGATTAACCGATGCTGCTCTTGTGTGCTACAGTGGCAACTGCGCGCTAACGCGCGTTTAGCGTGTTTTATATCAGGGGGCTGAAAAAAGCTAGGAACTGGCCCAAAACGACCAATGGACTACAAGTTACTGGCTGAAACCTCACCAAATTGGACTAACAGGTTGCTCAGTGCTTCCCACTCCCACTGGTAAGCAAAGAAACTTCCCTCCTTCCAAATAAGGCTATGAATCAGTAACAGGAACTATAACAAAAGCCCAGGGATCAGCAACTCTGAAACTGGACTACTCTAGCTCAGTAAGGCGGGAAAACAAGTGATATTTTTTTTTTTTTTTTTTTTCAGAAACAAGGAAAAAACAGACAGTAGATGCTATAAATCGGCTAGCGCACTTGAGTGTGTAGCCTACAGAAACAATTTGTAACAATTAGAAACTTAAAGTAACAATTAGAAATTTAAAGTGCAATAAACAGTATATATGCAGAAATCACTTTCAATATAGCAGCAAAACAGGCGAAATGCAGTCGCTAGGTAAACAGCAGTGGGAAAGCCACAAAAATATACTTAAATCAGGTAAAAGTTGCTCTTTTAGCTCTCTGATGCTTGGATCACTCTGCTGGCCACCACGAGGATCTGTGCTGAGTTGGTACAAGCTGGAAAACGCGCGTTTAGCGTGTTTTATATCAGGGGGCTGAAAAAAGCTAGGAACTGGCCCAAAACGACCAACGGACTACAAGTTACTGGCTGAAACCTCACCAAATTGGACTAACAGGTTGCTCAGTGCTTCCCACTCCCACTGGTAAGCAAAGAAACTTCCCTCCTTCCAAATAAGGCTATGAATCAGTAACAGGAACTATAACAAAAGCCCAGGGATCAGCAACTCTGAAACTGGACTACTCTAGCTCAGTAAGGCAGGAAAACAAGAGATATTTTTTTTTTTTTTTTTTTTTTCAGAAACAAGGAAAAAACAGACAGTAGATGCTATAAATGCTATAAATCGGCTAGTGCACTTGAGTGTGTAGCCTACAGGAACAATTTGTAACAGTTAGAAACTTAAAGTAACAATTAGAAATTTAAAGTGCAATGAACAGTATATATGCAGAAATCACTTTCAATATAGCAGCAAAACAGGCGAAATGCAGTCGCTAGGTAAATAGCAGTGGGAAAGCCACAAAAATATACTTAAATCAGGTAAAAGTCGCTCTTTTAGCTCTCTGATGCTTGGATCACTCTGCTGGCCACCACGAGGATCTGTGCTGAGTTAAACCTGTTTTAACATAGCGTGATTACAGCAACGGAGTTCTTCCATTCTCCGTTGCTGTCTTTTTTTTTTTTTTTTTTTAATGACTTATGCTAATGGAAAAAGTCCGAGTGACCGGACCTTTTCCCATTCGTATAAGTCTGATTTACAACGGGCACGCTGACCAATCAGCATGCACGTTTTGGAATATTAATGGAGGGTCATTGTATAATTGATAAGAATCCATACAACAGTTGTTCCAGATTAGACTGACTGTCCCGTAGAGTAGTTGGCACTGAGATAGAGTCTGTAGTGGTGGTGTCAAATATCAAGGGGCATAAAAAGGCTTTAATTGTTCAGCAGGAGGTAAAGGTGAAGGTACTGGAGGTGGAGAGGGGAGGAGAGGAAGGAAAGGTGGGAGAAGAGGAAGGGAAGAGACAGAAGTCAGGTTATGGGTTGTGAAGTGTTAGCAGAGGGGCATTGCCAGTGGGAGGAGATGTGATGTTTCAAGGATTTTTTAAAGATAGATGTATTGCTAGTAGATCTAAGGGAGGGAGCTCCATGGTTTAGCAGTGGAAAAGGAGTGGAGCCATTGTCCAGCGGAGAGGTTGGGTTTATCTACCTGTAGGAGCATTTGGTTTTTTGATTTGAGGGGCCTATTAGGGTGGTATGGAGTAAATAGGTTAGAATGGGCTGGGAAACTGGAAGAGTTGTGTATTAGTCTATGGGCGGTAGTTAGTTGAATATATGTGAGATGGTGAGGTAGTTTTAGCCAGTTCAGAAGTCTGAGAGAGGAACAGTGGTGAGATAAGGGCTTACACCATTGGTAACAAATGTTGCTATTTTGTTGTAGCATGATTGTAGTTTGGATTTATGACTGGCCTCAATATTGGTGAAAAGAGGAGCTCCGTAGAGAAGAGAGGGGAGCAGGAAAGAGGAGGCAAGAGCTAGTTTGAAAGAATAACTGAGGAATTTTGTGTCGAAATAGCATGCCCGATTTCTGGCATGCTTTTTTAATGTTGTTGTAGATGAGCATTAAAAAAGCACACCAGAAATTGGGCATGCTATATCAACACAAAACATTCCTCAATTACACCTTAACGTACACTCTGCAGCTCAGAAAACCACCTTCTGCAGATCTACAAACCAACCCAATAAAACCACTGGCAAATTTCTCTGTAATCACTGTCGCCACTGCTTGGAATGAACTGCCCCCATATTTAAGATCGATTTCCAACACAAACTGTTTCGACAAAACATTAAAAGACAATCTATTAAATTCTTGGACTTGCTTCTGCACTGACCCTACTTAATGTACCTCTCCCCTCTGCACTGACCCTACTTAATGTACCTCTCCCCTCTGCTTTGCAACGTTCTCCCTCATGTTATTCTATTACCACTTACCTTACATCTGTAAGAAACTGGACTGTGACTATGCATGCAATTAAACTGCACTGTGATTACTGCCATACTGTATGTTATTACTGTTACTGTGACTCTGTACAGGATGTAACTGTATGTGATTACTGTTACTGTCACTATGTACAGAGTGAAACAGTACTGTGATCACTATTATACTGCATGCTATTACTATTACTGTGACTATGTATAGGATGCAATCTCCATGTGATTATTGTTATACTGTATGTTATTAATGTTGCTGTGGCTATGTACAGAATGTAATCCCTATGTGGTTACTGTTATACTGTATGTTATTACAATTACTGGGACTATGCATAGGATGCAACTGTATGTGATTACTGTTGTATTGTACGTCACTACTGTTACTGTGACTGTATAGGATTTAACTATATGTGATTACTGTTACACACTGTATGTTATTACTATTACTAGGACTATGCATAGGATGTAACTGTATGTGATTACTGTTATACTGTGTATTATTACTGTTACTGTGACTATGTATAGGATGTAACTGTATGTGATTACTGTTATACGATATGTTATTACTGTTACTGTGACTATGTACAAGATGAAACTATTATGATTACTGTTATAATGTATGCTACTACGCTACTACTGTTACTGTGACTATGTATAAGATGTAAGCCATATGCGATTACTGTTACTGTGATTATGTATAGGAAACTACTGTTATATTGTATGTTATTATTGTTACTGTGACTATGCAGAGGATGTGATTACTGTTGTACTGTATGTTATTACTGTTACTATGTCAAGGATGTAATCTCTATGTGAATGTTATACTGTATGTTATTACTATGTATAGGATGTAATCCCTATGTGATTACTGTTATACTGTATGTTACTATTACTGTGACTATGTAAAGGAGGAAACTGTATTGTGATTACTGTTATATTGTACATGTTACTATTGTGACTACGTATAGGATGTAAATGAATGTGATTACTGTTATACTGCATGTTATTACTGTTACTGTGGCTATATAAGATGCAACTGTCTGTGATTACTGTTTTACTGAATGTTATGAATATTACACTTATTGCGTTGTTAATTTTTATACCAAGTACTTGGAGCTTTTCTCTTCGGGTCTCTGCTGAAAAAGGGCATCTGCCCAGTCGGACTAACCCGGTCAACAAATGTCAAATAAATAAAATATCTCCTCCATCCTTTCACTTCCCTTTCTCCACCAGTTCCATGTGCCCCTGAATGTACACCCATCATGTCTTCTCTAACCCATCTTTTCTGGCCTCTAAAGCTCCAGTTCCTCTAGTATCAGGGTCATACCATTCCCATACACCTTGTACTTCCATCTGGGTGGCTCTGTTAATAGCCTGATGTCCTGCTCTTTCAATGCCCCACAAAAGTGACAGTACTTCGGTTGTAGCCTAACCAGAGCCCAGAAGAGCAGCAGCATTTTTACCTCTCTGTCTAACCCCAAGGACACGTCCAGCATACTGCCGGCTGCTACCAATGCCTTTACATTTTGCTTCAGGAGTCCAACTGAGATGTCAGCAACACTCCCAGTTCCTCCTTCCTGCTTTGCCGTCACCAAATCCACACTACCTGCTGATGATTTAAAAAAAAAAGCTGAATCAGCCCTAGTACTGTATGCATTTAACCCAGCCACTGGGGATGCACAAGGCAGTGTATTTCTTTGTGCCGGTCCCAAGCCCGGATAAATGGGGAGGGTTGCATCAGGAAGGGCATCCAGCATAAAACTTCGCCAAATAATTAATGCGGACACCAGTAAATATTTATATACCGGAACGGTCGAGGCCCAGGTTAACAATGACTGCCACCAGTACTGTTAGCCAACTGGGTGCTGGCAGAAATTGGGCTACTGTTGGCCGAAGGAGGAGAAGAGGCGGAAGGCATGGCCAAAGGCAGGAATAGAGGAGAAAGGCTAGGACTGTGGTAGTGAGGGTCAGAACTTTGAATGTTGGCAGTATGACTGGTATAGGGACAGAGCTAGTCGATATGATGGACAGAAGGAAGGCTGGTACAGTGTGTGTGCAAGAGACCAGATGGAAGGGGAGTAAGGCTAGGTGTATCGGGGGTGGGTTCAAATTGTTTTATCATGGTGTGGATGGGAGGAGAAATGGCGCAGGAGTTATCCTGAAGGAACAGTATGCTAAGAGCGTTTTAGAGGTGAAAAGAGTGTCGGACAGAGTAATGTTTATAAAGCTGGAAATTGATGGTGTAATGATGAATGTTGTTAGTGCACATGCTCCACAAGTTGGGTGTGCGATGGATGAGAAAGAAACATTTTGGAGCGAGTTGGATGAAGTGGTGATGACTGTACCCAAGGGTGAGAGTGGTGATTGAAGCAGATTTCAATGGGCATGCTGGTGAAGGGAACAGAGGGGAAGTGATGCGTAGGTATGGTGTTAAACAAAGGAATGCAGAAGGTCAGATGGTAGTGGATTTTGCGAAAAGGATGGACATGGTTGTGGTAAATACGTATTTTAACAAGAGGGAGGAGCATAGGCTGACATACAAGAGTGGAGGAAGATGCACACAGGTGGATTATATCTTATGTAGGAGGGTCCGTATGAAGGAGATTGGAGACTGTAAAGTGGTGGCCGGGGAAAGTGTAGTTAGGCAGCATAGGATGGTGGTTTGTAGGATGACATTGGTGATCAAGAAGAGGAGGAGGAGTGTGAGGGCAGTACCAATGATCAAATGGTGGAAATTGAAAAAGGGTAATTGTGAGGTGGAGTTCAGGGGAGAGTTAAGACAGGCACTGGGTGGCAGTGAAGAGTTACCAAATGGCTGGGTAACTACAGCAGAGCTAGTAAGGGAGACGGCTAGAAAGGTACTTGGTATGACATATGGACAGAGGAAAGACGACAAGGAGACATGGTGGTGGAATGAGGAAGTACAAGAGAGTATACAGAGAAAGAGGTTGGCAAATATTGTCAGAGAGATGAAAAAAGTAGACAGGAGTATAAGGAGATGAGGTGCATGGCAAAGAGAGAGGTTGCGAAGACTAAGGATAAGGCATATGAAGAGTTGTATGAAAGGTTGGACACTAAGGAGAAAAGGACCTGTACCGATTGGCTAGACAGAGGGACCGAGCTAGGAAAGATGTGCAGCAGGTAAAGGTGATAAAGGATAATGAGGGAAACATACTCACAAGCGAGGAGAGTGTGTTGAGGAGATGGAAAGAGTACTTTGAGGGGTTGATGAATGAAGAGAATGAGAGGGAGAGAAGGTTGGATGATGTGGGGATAGTGAATCATGAAGTACAATGGATTTGCAAAGAGGAAGTAAGGACAGCTATGAAGAGGATGAAGAATGGAAAGGCTGTTGGTCCAGATGACATACCTGTGGAAGCATGGAGGTGTTTAGCTGAAATGGCAGTGGAGTGTTTAACCAGATTGTTCAATGAAATCTTGGAAAGTGAGAGGATGCCTGAGGAATGGAGAAAAAGTGTTTTGGTACCGATTTTTAAGAATAAGGGTGATGTGCAGAGCTGTAGTAACTACAAAGGGATTACACTGAACAGTCACAGCATGAAGTTATGGGAAAGAGTAGTGGAAGCTAGGTTAAGAAGGGACGTAATGATTAGTGATCAGCAGTATGGTTTCATGCCAAGAAAGAGCACTACAGATGCGATTTTTCTCTGACAGTGTTGATGGAGAAGTACAGAGAAGGTCAGAAGGAGTTGCATTGTGTTTTTGTAGACTTAGAGAAAGCATATGACAGGGTGCCCAGAGAGCAATTGTGGTACTATATGAGGAGGAAGTGGCCTGAGCCCTCAAGTTTACTTTGAGGCCCATTATGTAACTTCTCCATCACATGTAGTCAGTGACCTCATGCTAGTAATAAATCATAAGAGCAAGATAGTTCACTGTACTCAGGGAAAGTCAGAGAAAGGGTGGAATGGAAGGAAGAACAATCTTCCCAGTCTTGGACAGGAGACTATCAGGTGGACAAAATGGTTCTTGGGTGTGGGAACCACTTTAAGGGACTGGGTTTGGGATCTCTGCCCACAATGCTCAATCCCCGAGTGGATGGAAAATAATGATCAGACTTCTTAGAGACGGGGGCAGCTGTGCTTTGGTTGCCCAAACTACCTTTAGAGCCACTGATCAAGGTAACCACCAATGGCAGCACCACCAGGGAACTACTGTCGTAATTGCAAGCCTGATGATGGCGTCTCGGTAATGGGAGGGGGCAGAGTTTGGGCCACTCTCTTCTTTGATGACTCTCCAAATAAGGGGTGACTGAAGAGAAGCCATGCTTTTCTTATAAGTTCATAACAAGCAACTCCTACAGGGAGTCAGTATGCCTTGATTTGTGTTAGGCCTTCCATGATGTATCTTGAGGAAGTGCACAGATAACTTCAACAACAATGAAGGCCTGAAAGTCTTCTGTTTGCTTCCAGCTAAGTGAAAGGCTGCAGTAGGCTTCTGCTAATGTCCAGCTCATGGTCTGGACCACATAGCACTAAGTATACGGCTGGCACTGCAGGAGTATCTGCACTGGGAAGGTTTGGTCAATGGATGTCAAGTCAGCCACAATAAAGCATGAAATGGCATATACTGGGATTTCAGCACAATGGACACAGACAATGAGACTTGGTATGCTGCTGGCATTGCTGCAGGAAAAGACTGTGGCACTACTGGCAGGTAGGTCAGAATGGCCAGCATCAGGAGGAGGCCCTTCACATACTGTGGACACTGAACAGCTAGTGATATCATTGTTGGTCCAAGAGACGTGCACAGTCTGAGGGCTCAATATGATTCTATAGCTCTAACATTAGTGCTTGGTCTACTAGTTTCCAGTTCCTGTAATCTCCAGTGATGGTGGGGAGTGTGCATCCGGTGGCAGTGTAAAATGCCTGTTTCTGCATCAGCAGTGACATCGGGTACATCCTAACCACAAGAGACGGCATCAAATGGGAACGGTTGGGACTGCAGCACACAGAGGTTTCTTCAGTATGACTTTCAGATGTTTTAACTGGCCTTTCATGGGAAATGATACAATGAGGTGGAAGGGCAGGCTTTGCTGTAGGTGGAATTCTCCAGAGCTGACTTATCTTTAAGGGTCTTTGTTACAAAGCCTTTGCACATTCTGCAATCTACGAAAAGTTATGGTCTTCACCAAAGCAAAACAGGAGCAATGGCTGCACACGTCACTAGGTTCTATCCACCTCATAAGAGATGCATTGTTTGAATAAACGTTTCAGCATGACATTGAATGGGGAGACAAGCTTCAGACCTGCATGCTGAATAAGGGGGGGGTTGAGCAAAGGAAACTAGCAAAACTGGCTAAAAGTGGTATAAAAGGGGAGAAAGAAAGCAGATTCTTGTGTCTAGGTGATTGTGAACATGCTGTGCTAGAATAAAAATGAGAAAAACAAGGTGTACTGCCATAAAGAGCAAACCCTGGTCACTGAACTCAAATGCAACAATGAACTGAAGAGCTGGAAGCTGAGAAGCATGGTGGGAGCTGGTAGGGGGGACGGGGAGCTTGAAGACTTCCAGGTGTCAAGCAGCCTTAATGCCTGCAGCACCCAGTCTTGTTACTAAAGATGGCTACTGCTTGCCAGATCAGCCTGTTACATAAAAGGGCACAGATGCTTCCTGTGAGTCTCTACTTACCCTAACAAGTTAGAGATATGAAAAATTACGGCTCAAAACATAAATAAAATCACATTTTTTTCTAAGCTGTCGCAAGGAATGCTCTCACTTCAGTAATAAATAAATAAATAAATAAGCAGCTACATATACAAAAGTCCAGATGCGGACACCAATGGAGTTAAAAAGTACAGTTGTGTACACTTACCATAAATGTAGATGTTCGAGTGTATTCACTGTTGCAGTCATTACATTTGGGTTATCTGCTTACAGTAGCCCTCAAAGGCCTATCAAAGGTGAAAACATATTGGACCTGGTTATCACGAACATGGGCGACAGGTGTTCCACACCGGAGGTCAAGCCGTCACTGGTTAGATCAAACTATAAACTAATCACTATGGATGTCCACAACAGACCACCACCTCCAACCAAGGAAACCACAGTGAAAAACTTTTCTGTGACAACTTCACCTTACGTAAGACAGAGGTGGTAAGTTTCACAGCCCCCACCACTAAAGGATAACAGTGTCCAAGATGCAGGAACCTTTACAAAGGCACTCTATGAGCACCCACAAGGATGCATAGATCATGCCATCCCTAGCAAAACCAAGAATCACTCCCCTAAGAGAAGGAAACCAGTCTGGTGGACCCCTGCCATAAACAGGCTATACAATAGGAGGAGGGAACTAGTTAAAAAAAAAAAAAAAGGTAAATCCTAAGAAGGAAAGACAATCCCTGATCAGTATCAGTAAGAAACTAAGTTCCCTCATAAAATCCTCCAAGGCTAACCTCGAAAGAAAAATAGCCAAAGATTCGAAGGATAACCACAAAGCCTTCTTTAGCTATGTCAAGAATCTAAGTGGCAACTCGCAGATATGCCCTGAGCTACTGCAAAATAGCACAAAATATACCGAACCCACTAAAATTGCTAACATCCTGGCAGATAGATTCAGTGCAAACTTCACCCCCCTCTCACCCCCAAAAGGGCCCACAACAATACCGGAAAAGTGTAGTGTCCCAGAAATCACAGATGCACACGTGAAAACAGCCCTTTCAAAAGCACAGCAACAATGGGGTCAGATGGTGTCCCAGGCTGCGTCTTGCACGCACTACATTATGAACTTACCCCCCCGCCCCCCCATCTAAGCACACTGTTCAACCTCAGCCTCTCCACAGGCTACGTGCCCGGTGCACAGCAACGGTTATTCCGCTCCACAAAGGAGGGACCACAACTGACCCTGGTAACTATCGCCCCATAAGCCTGACTAGCCTGGTCTGCAAGGCTATGGAGTGCATCATCACAGAACTCATTAACAAAGACATTGGGAGCCTCCAAACACTTGACCCGACCCAGTTTGGCTTTGTTAAGGGCAGATCATGCCTACTAAACCTGGTTGACTTCTTCGAGACAGTCACCAAGGCCATAGATGAGGGGAAGGTAGTTCACACAGCCTACCTTGACCTCGCCAAGGCTTTTGACACCATTCCCCACTCGGGAATTATAGAAAAACTCACCAGCCTGAACATAAACCCCTACATCACGAGATGGGTTGCCAACTGGCTTACAGACAGAACTCGCATGGTAAGAATAGCGGGCTCCAGGTCTGACTCTAAACCAGTCACAAGTGGTGTCCCACAAGGCTCGGTCCTGGGATCCCTAATGTTTGGCATAAACTTCTCAGAAGTACAGGCAAACATAGGAGGACTATGGCTGACCAAGTTCGCTGATGACTGCAAACTGGGAGCCATAATTGACTCTCCAGCTGACATGGACATTCTCCAAAAGGGCCTTACTGAGACGGACACCTGGTGTCAAAGTCATGGTCTCAAGCTAAATGCCAAAAAATGGATAGTCATCCCATTTGGGAAAAACAAAACACCCATGAATTACCACATAGGTGGCAGACCCCCTTAATACAGAAGAGGTAATAAGAGATCTGGGGACCCAGGTAGATAGTAATCACTCCTTTGGCAATCATATTGCCAAAGTACTTAGGAAATCCTTCTATGCAGCCCATTTAATTACTAAAGGGTTCACATCTAGAAATAACGAGGTTATAGTGCCCCTCTACTGGTCACTCAGACCCATCATAGAGTACAATGCCCCATTTGGGATGTACCTCACAAGACACTTCCAACAGCTGGAAAGACCACAAAAGTACCTCACTAAGAGGATTACTGGCCTCAAACATATGTCCTATGTAGCCCGACTGGAAAAACTCCAGCTGTACTCAGTCGCATATCACTTACTCAGAGGTGATCTCTGCCTGACTTACAAAGCCATGTCCAACACAGAATTAATGGACATGCTCCACCTAAAGAAATCCAAGTCACTGCGAGCCATTCGCTCTAGTGAGCTAAACCTCACCACAAAGTACAGTTTTGTACCTACCATAAATGTAGATGTCCGATAGGAATGCATCTGCAGTCCTTACAAATGGGTTGTCCTGTCGTCAGGCAGCCCTTGATCGCGGATTCCAAAGTCTGGGTCTGGTCTCGGCTGGTGTCGCTCTTCACCCGACGTCATAGCTGCAGTTATTCGGGTATAAAGGCATCAGCTGACGCCATTTTCCTCAGTGTTTCTTGCCCCAGATGCCAGGTGCCCTCTTGGAAATATAAATGCCAATGATTCCAAATAGTAGAGAGCAAACACAAAAAATAAGCATGTATGTACATATATACAAACAAATACACCATAACAGATTCCCCCAGCTAGCTATAAGATGGGCAAATACCCTAGGAGTACCACAGAGGGGAAGGTGGGTGGGTAATCCTGACTGCAGATGCATTCCTATCGGACATCTACATTTATGGTAGGTACAAAACTGTACTATGTCCTTCAAGGATGCATCTGCAGTCCTTACAAATGGGTAGAATACCATAGCAAAACTGGGGGAGGAGGAGAAAAGAAGTTATGGTGTAGATAAGATCCCTTGCAAAACAGCAGTGGCAAAACCTGCTCGGGATCTAGAGTATAAAGGTAGATTATAATGCTTGGCAAATGTATGCACGGAGCTCCAAGTAGCAGCCTCTAAAATGTCTTTGGTAGCCACTCTCGTAAGAAGGCTGTGGTAGTGGCTGTAGCCCTTGTAGAGTGAGGCCTGATGTTTTCTGGAGTTTTCTTTCCATGGTAGGAGTAACAAAATCTAATGCAATTTCCTATCCACTTGGAGATTGTCTGTTTTGAAATTGCTTTTCCTTCCATTCCTGATGCATAAGCTACCAGTAGCTGGTCAGTTTTTCTATTGTCCTTGGTCCTGTCCAGGTAGTAGCGTAATTGTCTATGTACATCCAAGGTATGCAACAGTCTTTCTCCCCTGTTCTGTGGATTGGGGAAGAATGTAGGTAGGTGGATAGCCTGATTTAAAGACACTCTAGAGACCACCTTAGGCATAAAAGTAGGATTTGTTCTCATGGACACTCTATCTTGATGGAAGATCAGGAAGGGTTGTACTGCCATTAATGCCTGTAGTTCAGATACCCTTCTTGCTGAAGTGACTGCCAGCAGGAAAGCAGTTTTCCATGATAAGTACTGTAATTCTGCTGTTGCTGCTGGTTCGAAAGGAGGAAGTGTCAACTTTTCTAGCACAAAGTTCAAGTCCCATGCTGGCAATGGTAGCTTCCTAGGAGGTTTTACATTTTTAATTCCTCTAAGAAACTGCCTGAGCAGAGGATGTGAGAAGACAGGAGGATCCAGGCCGTATTCTGCTGAAATAGCTGATGCATGAATCTTGATAGAAGGATAGGACAGGCCCGTGTGGAAGAGCTCTGCCAAATATTCCAGGATGTTGGCCATGTTTACCAGTGACACATCTTCTCCTTTTGCAGTACTCCAAATGAGATATCTTTTCCATTTTGCTGAATAATTTTTTCTTGTTGAGGGTCTGCGAGCCTCAAGGATAATGTCTTTAACCCTTTGGGATAAATTTGGGTTAATTGATCTTATGCAATGTACCAGGCAGTTAGCTGCAGAGTTTTCAGGTTTGGGTGCAGGATGTTGTAGTTGTTCTGTGTTAGTAGCAAGGGAACCAGGGGTAGTGGCCATATTTGTTCCCGAGACATGCTCCTCAGTAATGGGTACCAATGTTGCCTTGGCCAGTCTGGAGCTATCAGAATGATCCTTGGACGGTCCTCTTTGATCTTCAATAGCACCTTGTGCATCAAAGGAAGTGGTGGGAATGCATAAGCTGTCAGATTTTTCCAACTGAAAGATAGGGAGTCCACCTTCCAAGCTAGTGGGTGGTACGTCCTTGTGCAGAATTTCTTTAGCTGGTGATTGCGTGGGGATGCAAATAAGTCTATTTCTGGGAGTCCCCATTTTCTTGTAATGGTTTTGAAGATGGCCGGATGCAGCATCCATTCGTGGGCATCCGTGGTAGTCCTGCTTAATATGTCTGCTAGAATGTTTTCTTTTCCTGGTACAAAAGTTGCTTGTAACTGAATGTTGTAGCTCAGGGCCACATTCCAGAGGTCCAGTGCCATCCGGCATAGAGGGTACGAATGTGTGCCCCCCTGTTTGTTGATGTACCACTTAACTGTGGTGTTGTCTGTCCTTATCATCAATTGACCTTGTCGAAGAAATGGTCTGAATGTTTGAATCGCCAGTTTCACTGCCAGCATTTCCTTTAGATTTATGTGTAGGTGCAGCTGGTCTTGAGTCCATAAGCCTTGTATGCACTTGTCCAGCATGTGGGCCCCCCAGCCAAGGTCTGAGGCGTCCGTCGTGATGGTTTGGCTTGGTTGAGTGCTGTGGAAGGGCAATCCTGTGTTTGATTGACAGGCCTGAGCCCACCATAGGAATTCTTGCTTCAGGCATGGAATTATTGGAATTTGGGTTTCTAGGCTGTGCTTGTGCTGAGACCATAAATTCCTTAGGTACCACTGTAGTTTTCTCATATGCAGTCTGGCATGAGGAACCAATATTATGCAGGATGCCATGAAGCCCAAGGCTTGTAGTACTTTTCTTGCTGTTAGATGGTTCTGCTTTGTTAATGCCATGAAGTAGAGAGGTAGTTGCTCCTGTTTTTCTACTGTTAGGAATGCCATTTGCTTTGATGTGTCCAGCTCTGCACCCAAAAAGGTTATTCTTTGGGATGGTATCAGTCTTGACTTTTTTATATTGACTGTATATCCCAGGGCTTGTAGCAGGTAGATGACCCTTTGTAAGTCTTCTGCTAGCTTGTTTTTGTTGTCCGCTTGTATCAGGCAGTCGTCCAGGTAGGGGTAGATTTGAATTCCCTGAAGCCTGCAATGAGCAATTACTGAAGCCAGGCATTTCGTGAATACTCTGGGCGCAGTAGATAAGCCAAAGGGCAATGCTGAGAATTGATAATGCTCTGATCCTGCAAGAAATCTGAGGTATCTTCTGCAAATTGGTTGTATGGGGACGTGCAGGTATGCCTCCTTGAGATCTAGAGTTACCAGCCAAGACTCCTTGCCCAGCATGGGAAGAAGCTGCTGTAGAGTCAGCATTTTGAATTTTGGTACAATGAGAAATGTGTTTAAAGCGGACAGGTCAAGAATAGGTCTCCATTTGCTCTCTTTTCTTGGTACCAGGAAGAGTCTGGAGTAAAACCCCTTTCCTTGCTCGATAGATGGTACCTTTTCCACAGCTCTCATTCTTAATAATTGAGATACTTGTTTTAGAGCTTCTGTCTTTTGATTTGGAGGTAGGTTTGGCATTCCTCTCTTCCCTGGTAGAGTATGGAAGTGAAACCTGTAGCCTTGGTCTATTGTCTGTAAAATCCACTTGTCTCGTGATGTAATGCCAGTTTATTGAAAATAATGCTAGCTTCCCGCCTAAGGGTGCTTCTAGTTGTTTCCTGGTAGGCGGTGCCAGAGCCAAGTCACTGTGATTGTCCTGTAGTTGTGGTGGTGGCTGTGTCTGTGGCTGTACTTCGCTGGTTGTTACCCTGCCACTGGCGTCCCCTGTAGGCACCCCTGGATTGGCTTCTGCCTCTTGAACGCCTATTCCTGCCTCTCTGAGCTCTGGAGGAGTCTGGAAAGGACCAATTCTTGGAGGGCCAATTCCTGCTAAACCTTGGTGGTTGGACCTGTAAGAAATCTTTTACTGTTTGGACAGATTTTGCCTTCTCTTCCATCTTCTTCAGCACCTGTTGTGCAGGAGAGCCAAACAAATTGATCTTATCCATAGGAGCATCTAGTAGTTTGGACTTGACATAGTCTGGTAAGGCCTGTTCTTTTAACCATGCATGCCTTCTGATAACTGTGCCAGTCATGGCTGATCTAAAGGAAGCCTCCAGTGCATCATAGCCGCATTTTAAAGAATGGTTACTGACTTGCTGAATGTTATGTACCATTTCCTGAACAGATTTTTTGTCTAATGGTTCATCAGAGGACAGTTTTTTGGTTAACTGATCTAGCATAAATTCTTGACACTGGATCATGTGAAATTGGCAGTTCAAGGCCCTAGCTGAAAGAGTAGCAGAAGTGTAAACTTTTTTACCCCATCTCTCTAAGGATCTGGATTCCCTATCAGAGGGGAGGGTTTTTTTAGCAGAGGTAGCTGCTACAGCCTTAGGTCCTTGGGAGATAGTCTCGGGATCTGCAAAAGGAGCCTTATACAAATGGTAATGCGTGTCCGGGACCCTGTAGAATCTATCAGGCTTAGCAGGGGCCGGAGGTAGAGAATCAGGAGCAGTACAAGCATCATTAAATGGATCATCTACAACAGAAAGAACTGGAGGAATGGCTAAAGGCCTATGTTGTGGTAAATGCAGAAAGGTTCTAAGCCTTTTTCTGGAGTCTGAAAAATCCTGGCCCTGCCACTGAAATTGTTCCCTCATAGCATGCAAGGTTTCCCCAAAGGAAAATTCCTCAGGCGGAGAGGCAGAAGGGATGGACTCTTCAGCATCAGAGTCTTCATAAGGGGAGAAAGGAGCCTCTGGAGGGTCTGTATCATCTGAAGTATCAGAGGAATCATCTGTAGAAAGTGGCTGAGGGGGCTCTGCTCTAGGTCTCTTCTCTGGAGGTGGGTGAGAGGCCCTGTCTGGTTGAGGTTGGGATCCCCGGATTAAAGAAATGAGATCCTCTGCTAAACTAAGCATTTGTGAACTAGAGCTAGGCCTGTGAGAGGGGGTCTTAGCAGGCACAGATTTAGCTTTAGCTGCTTTAGCCCTGGCAAAGGCCTTAATAGACATGGCTGCAGGAGGCCTAGCAGCTCCACGTGCAGGAGTTGAAATATCCAGGGGAATAGTGTCTGATAAATCCTGAGAAACAGCAACAGCAGGTTGGATTTCAGAAGCCGATTCCACCAGGTTGGAAGAGGCCTCGGCAGAAGGAAGAACCGTTTGCTCAGTTTCAGCCGAAACCGAGACACTCGCGTTTGGCTTAACCGCGGTTTCGGCCGAAACCGCGGACCGCGAGTGTCGGTCCTTTTCCTTGCGCTTTTTAGACATTTGCGTAGTCGGAGGATCCGACGGCATAATATAAGCAAAATTAGAGCCGAAAAACTCCTCAGCAAATTCAGACCGACGTCTAAGTGTCCGCCGGTTAAAAGAAGCACAGGCTAGACAAGCTGCTACGTCGTGGTCTGGGCCTAAACAGGGTAAGCAGTAAGAGTGGAAATCTTTATGAGGTATTTGTTTCCCACAAGTTAAACAGTTATTCACTTTTTCTGACATCGGCTGAGGCAAGAAAGAGTCCCCAACGGGGTACTTAGCTTTTTAGAAGTCTTCGGTAGTATTCGGTATTTATCTCTGGTTCTGACCGACCGGCACTTGCGAACAGCTTCTGCTTCGGGCGCCACGCGGCAAGAAAGACTGAGGAAAATGGCGTCGGCTGATGCCTTTATACCCGAATAACTGCAGCTATGACGTCGGGTGAAGAGCGACACCAGCCGAGGCCAGACCCAGACTTTGGAATCCGGCCGACCGAAGGGCTGCCTGACGACAGGACAACCCATTTGTAAGGACTGCAGATGCATCCTTGAAGGACATCAACAAACAGAACATGCTGGAGGGATAGATTCCTGTCACAGAAACTCCCCATGCTTTGGAACAAAAATCCTAACTACATTAGGCAGAACCCCTCACTAACACTCTTCAAGAGAAACCTTGATAAGTGGATGGGTAACAGAAAATACACCCCTGGGATCACTGCATTGGCTCTTCTTGACAGAGGCTCAGTTAATTAATCAATGGGGTGGCAAAAGCTGACACACTCTGGCTAGGCTTATAAATGCCCTCGGGCAGATAGTCTAGTACCTACCTATGAACCTATAAGAAAAGAGGCTGGAGGGAGGGTAACCAGGACTGCAACAGTGAATACACTCGAACATCTATATTTATGGTAAGTGTACACAACTGTACTAATGTTCTTCGTGTTTCACTGTTGCAGTCATTACATTTGGGTAGATTCCCAAAGCTAAGGTTGGGAGGAGGAATTTAAATAGAATTAGGACCAGCTATAAGGCCCTGCAAGACTGCAGTGGCAAAGCCAGCTCTGGATTTAGAGAAAATTGGCAAATGATAATGATTGGTGAAAGTATGCACAGAATTCCAGGTAGCAGCTTCTAGGATGCCCCTTGTAGGGACGCCCCCGAGAAAGGCTGTAGAGGTAGATGCAGCCCTGGTTGAATGGGGTCTGATGACCTGTGGAATAGGTTTTCCGTGGTGCTTATAGCAGAAATGAATGCACTGACCTATCCATTTTGAAATGGTTTGCTTTGAAATAGCTTTCCCCTCTGTCCCTGCAGCAAATGCCACCAGCAGTTGTTCAGATTTCCTTTGAGGTTTAGTCCTCTCCAAGTAGAATCTAAGTTGTCTGTGCACATCTAAGGAGTGCAGTATCCGTTCCCCTTTGTTCTTTGGGTTAGGAAAGTAGGTAGGCAAGTCAATGGACTGATTAAGAGCCACACTGGATACCACCTTGGGCATGAAGGAGGGACTGGTTCTGAGGGACACCCTGTCTGCATGAAAAATGATGAAAGGCTCATCTGCCATAAGGGCCTGTAACTCAGATACTTTTCTTGCAGAAGTGATTGTTAAAAGGAAAGCCGTTTTCCAGGAAAGGAATTTTAAATATGCAGTAGCAGCTGGCTCGAAAGAAGAAAGAGTGAGTTTCTCCAAGACAAAGTTAAGGTCCCAGACTAGAGTTGGAGCGTCCCTCGGTGGCCTTAAATTTTTAGCCCCTCTGAGGAACTGCTTGAGCAGTGGGTGAGAGAAAAAGGGAGGCTCTGTGCTATAATGAGCTGAAATGGCTGAGGCATGAATTTTGATGGAGGAAAAGAACAAGCCCTTATTAAGCATCTCAGTCAAATATTGCAGAATCTAAGTAAATTGGGCACTGCTGTGCTCATCCCTTGAGAATGGTTCCAGGTAAAAAAATCTTTTCCATTTTGCAGCATAACATGTTCTAGTACTAGGCCTCCTAGACTCTAAAATGATATCCATCACTGATTTACTGAGGGCTGCTAAGTTCAGGGTTTGCAGCTGAGGGTGCAGAATCTGGTTCCCCTACTGAGACAACAGGAAAAGAGTCTGAGGCAGGTGCCATGGGGCCAAGTGTGACACATTGCACAGGAGGGGGTACCAGTGTTGGTGTGGCCAGTCTGGTGCAATTAAAATCGTCCTTGGCTTGTCCTGTTTGATCTTTACTAGTACCTTGGAGAGCAGAGGCAGAGGAGGAAAGGCATAACAGTTAGGTTTTTCCAGCTGAAGGACAGAGCATCCACTTTCCAAGCTAGTTTGTGGGGAATCCTTGTGCAAAATTTATCCAACTGATGATTCTGGGGGGAGGCAAACAGGTCTATATCTGGGCTCCCCCATTTGCTTGTCAACATGCTGAAAATCCTTGGTTCCAGTTTCCACTGATGTGGGTCCATGAGGTTTCTGCTTAGTCCATCTGCCAGTGTATTTAGTTTTCCTGGCAGGAACTGAGCTTGTAGATTCACTTGGTGTTCCACAATGCCATGGCTAGTCTGCAGAGGGGGTAAGAGTGTGTACCCCCCGGCTTGTTTATGTGCCACAGGACTGTGGTGTTGTCCGTCTTTACCATTAGTTGTCCTGGAAGAATGTGGTCCTTGAAGGCTTTCAGAGCATTCTGTACAGCTAACATTTCCTTTTGATTTATGTGTAGGTGCATTAGACTTGGGTTCCATTTGCCCTGAATGCACTTCCCTGCCAGGTGAGCCCCCATGCATAGCTTGATGCATCTGTTGCTAAGGTTTGGGCAGCGGGGGTTAGTGTGAATGGTAGTCCTTTGTTTTAGTGGCAGACCTCTGCCCACCACACGAACTCTAGGCATAGACAAGGTATGATAGGAATCACAGCTTCTAGATCCTGTGAATGTTGACACCATAGGCTTTTGAGATACCATTGCAGTTTCCTCATATGCAGCCTTGCTTATGGAATTAGAAGAATGCAGGAGGCCATGAACCCCAAGGCCTGCAGTATTTGCCTTGCAGATAACTGGGTTTTTGTGGCCACTTGTTTGAAGTAGGTTGGCAAATGAGTCCATTTCTCTGGCATGAGGAAAGCCATCTGGAAAGTTGTATTCAAGTGTGCTCCCAGGAATATAATTTGTTGACAGGGTACCAGGTGTGATTTCATTTTGTTTATGGTGCACCCCAGACAAGTCAGTACCCTTTGAACAAATGCCAGATGATTGAAAATTAAGTCCTGGCTTTCTGCCTGAATTAGACAATCGTCCAGGTATGGATATATTTGAATATTTCTTTGCCTGCAGAATGCAATGACTGGAGCTAGGCACTTTGTGAATACCCTGGGCGCAGTAGAAAGCCAAAGGGCAGTTCAGAGAACTGATGGTGCATGTCGCCTTGCTTTGAAGCATAGGGATCTTCTGCAAGACTCCCTGATAGGGACGTGCAGGTATGCTTCTTTTAAGTCTAGTGTTGCCAACCATGCATCTTTGCCTAGCATAGGAAGCAGCTGGTGAAGAGTCAGCATCTTGAATTTTGGAATCACCAGAAAGGTATTTAGAGTAGAAAGGTCCAGGATAGGACGCCATGTATTGCCTTTTCTGGGTACCAGGAAAAAGTCTCGAATAGAAATCTTGTCCCTTTTCCTCTTCTGGTACCAACTGAACAGCCCCCATGCTTAAGAGAGAGAGTACTTGATTTTGGGCCTCTGCCCACTGATTTGGGGGGTAGATCTGGCCACCCACGATGTTGGTAAGGTGCGGAAGTGAAATATGTATCCTTGGGGCACTACATTTAAAATCCATTTGTCCTGGGTAATGAGTTCCCAGTTTTTGGCCTGCAGACCAAACTTTCTGCCTAAAGGAGCATTCAGTTGGGAAGTGCTTGGAAGTTTTAAAGGTAAGTCATTGAGATAGTTTTCCATAGGGGGGAGTCTTACTACTCCTTGATTTGGGTGCGGAAACCCCCCACTGCTTAGTCTTGTGTGTCCCCTGGGACTGAAACCTGGTGTTTCTGCTGTGTCTGGGTTTGGCTTGAGAAGACCTGGAAGGGGCTGGAAAGGACCACTTCTTAGAGGGCCAGTGCCTAGTAAATCTAGGAGGCTGAACTTGTAAGAAATCTTTATCAGTTTGCATAGATTTAGCTTCATCTTCCATCTTTTTAAGAACTTCCTCAGCCTTGTTGCCAAACAGTCGGTCCTGATTTAAGGGAGTATTCAACAATTTATCTTTAACATGATCAGGCAAAGATTGCTCCTAAAGCCAAGCATGCCTTCTGAGCACAGACCCAGTAACAGCAGCCCTGCAAGAGGCCTCTAATGAATCAAATCTACATTGCAAAGTATGTTTTCCAACCTGTTCAACAGAATGCATTAAATCCTGTAATTCTTTATTTTCTGCACAGTCAGGAATCAACATCAGTTTCTGTTTAAGCAATCCAATAACATGTTGTTGATACTTTAACATATGAAACTGGCAGTTTAAAGCCCTAATGGCCAAGGTTGCAGAAGTGTAAACCTTCTTACCCCATCTATCCAGCGCCCTGGAGTCTCCATCAGAAGAGGTAGGATTTTTAGCAGTAGAAGCCTTAATGCCCTTGGGTCCCTGTGAAATAGTCTCTGGATCTGCAACAGGATTTTTAAAAAGGAACTTGTGTGAATCAGGAACCCTGTAATATTTGTCAGGTTTTCTGGGAGCAGGAGGCAAAGAATCAGGGGCCAAACTAGATTCCGAAACAGCATCAACAATGTCTAGTAGAGGAGGAATAGCTAAAGGCCTATGCTGAAGCAGGAGTAAGAAATTTCTAAGCCTCTTTTCTGAATAAGAAAAATCCTGGCTTTCCCAGTGGAAATGCTCCCTTAGAGTATGTAAGGTTTCACCAAAAGAAAAATCCTCTGGAGGGGAAGCAGAGGGAATAGAGTCCTCTGCATCAGAATCCTCATAAGTAGATAAGGGCAAATCCAGATAATCAGAATAATCAGAAAAATCAGAATCCTGGTCAGAAGATTCATAAACAACTTCAGTCCTAGGTCTCTTAGAAGGGGGAGGTTGGCTTCCCCGGATTAGAGTTATAAGATCTTCAGCCATTCTTATTTGTTTTTTAGGCATAGAGGCCTGCACATGCAGCCTGGGCACCGTTTTTTTAGGCATGGTTCGAGATTTAAGCCTAAATGAAGAAAGAGTTGTCAGTTTAATATGCAAGTCCGTAGGCCTGAATACACCCTCAGAAGCCGGTGCCTGCACAGCGGCTCCGGACCCATCCAAGGTAGAGACACCCGCGGGTTCCATAATTGAAGCATCTCACGGCATACTGGACTCCGAATGGGTCTCAGCAGAGGCCTGCGAATCAGAAGTAGCAGGTATCAGGGGCTACAAAAGCGCCTCACTGAGTACCGGCGAACTGGCGACTGGCTTAGGAGAAGCGTCGTCGGCAGTTTTGGACCTCGGCGGCCTGTCTGTCTATCTTTGCGTTTTTTTCTAAATCCTGGTAGTCGGATGGCTAACCGACAACATTTCTGGATAATTAAACAGAGAACCGAAATATTTAGAGACAAAAATGTACTGACGATGGATAGTGCGCTGATTAAATAAAGCACAAAACCGACAGCAAGGTACGTCGTGGTCAGGGCCTAGGCAAGGAATACAATACGAATGAAAATCTTTATGAGGTATTTGCTTTCCACAAGTAATGCAATTATTAACTTTTACTGACATTGGTAAGGAGCAAGAAAAAGTTTCCCCAACGGGGTACTTAGCTTCAGTTGAAGACTTCGGTTCTGAAACTCAAAAACGAAAATTTCAGGAGTCGGACGACCAGCACGTGCGAACTGCTTCTGCTTCGGGCACCGCACGGCAAGAAAGACTGGTGTAATGGCGTCGGCTGCATGTTTTATACCCCTGACGAACTGACGTCATGGAAGAAGGGACAGCAACCGACGCAGGACCCAAGACTTTGTTAATCAGGCCGACTGAGGGCTACTGGAAGCAGATAATCCAAATGTAATGACTGCAACAGTGAAACACGAAGAATATCAGTACTGTAGTCACCATTGTCCCAGTATTCCAAAAGATGGAAAAAAACTGATGCCCTACTATAACTCAGCAGTCAAGTGAACTTTGTATAATCAATACAAGTGTGTGCAAACAATGCATTAGTCCATGGGAAGATTGTTGGAGTTTAACAAAAGAAAAGGTCTGCACTAACTAGGATCTGGCATCTGCCAACCTCCTGGTATAAACTGGAAAAATGTCAAAAACAGAAATGTAAAAGTTTTTGTTATGCTGGTAGAAGAACTTCACTCCCTGTAGCATTCTCATCTGTACTATTACAGTCAGAAAATGTACCCGCTTTACTGACGTAAGCTATGCCATTAATGACACATCCCTGCTGTTCGACTATTTAAACAGCTAACAAAATGGAAAAGCATGTGCAACTTCTACCCTCTTTCCATGAACTAAAGAAAACAATTAGTTTTGTTTGGATTGAGTCAATGCTAGAAATATTGATTCAAAAAAACTTCCTACAGATATACATCTTTTTTATCTTTTTGAATTAATACAGTTCAGTGAAAACTTTAATGCAGCACAAAAAATAAAATAGATTAAGAAGTTGGTTGTTATACACACAGTTATGTAAAGTAAGTTTAAGAGAACACGCCTGAAACATCTGATTACGTGTTACCAGAATCATGCTGCATAAGCATATGCAAGTAAACTGCAGAGAGTCATACTAGGAGGTGAATTACAGGAAAGGTGGAGGCAAGCGGAAAAGGAAGTGGGATGCAGGGAAGCCAAACACAGAGCAGCAACTAATGGACATCATACTGTGCTGATTTTGATGAAAAATGCTTCCATGCACGCCTACAGCCAACAAAGTACAGTAAACTACGGAAAGACTTTTTCTGATGTAAACGTTACACATCCTTTCCACATTTAAATACTGCAGTCTTCTTTTAGAAAGCAGGAAGAAACTGACACAGTAACATCCGTAAATAATACACTACTATTTTAAGAGTTCTAAAACTGTTTTTCCAAACTTTAGGTTACGACTTGAGAGGAAACTACTATGAAATATGTTGACACCTACACAGCTCAGACTAAATCAGGTTTTTGCTTTCAGGCCGACTGCAGGTAGCCTGCCAGCAGGATAACCCAAGTGTAATGACACGATAAACATCTACTATGAAATATGTTGACACCTACACAGCTCAGATTAAATCAGGTTCTTGCTTTTGTTTCTAGCTACTCGCTTTCTAAATTGCAAAATTATTAGTCTATGCACTTTACTAGTAGTATCTTCTACGTCAGTAACCGTCCATCACCCACCATCTGCTGCATTACTGAACTCGATGTCCCTGGGCTTTCACCCCATGAAGCAGCAGCTTTCCAGGTGCTTCCCAAGAGCTCTGCACTGTAGTATGCTGCTGCCAGCAGACAAACTGACATCCGTAAGAAGAATGTAACCACCAGCTGAGACACCTCTGCCAACACCCAAAATAAAATAAAAAATGGTGCAGGATGAATACAAACGCATTAACATACTCAAACCACCTACAGCACTGTCATGGTAATCACTCACAGGTCACTAGAGTACTACCCCTCATGGGAGGGGGGATCTTCAGTGATACTCCAGTCCAGAACCAATTCTGCAGCCTGCTCACAAGTGTCAAATATAAACTGATTTGTAAACAGCACTCATCATAAAACAGGAGTTCTGAATAGGTACCATTTTCTGTAAATGCTAGGACTACATGGCAGATAACACTAAATTTTAACACACAACCAGCCCAGGCAAACCCTCCTATAGTTCATCTATGCAGGTCTGCATTCACCTAATGAGAAGTTTTTAAAGAAAGAAAAAGGCAAGCAAACTAGAGTTGTATAAGGAATTTCCTGTAAATCACAGATGCCAGAGCATATTCACTGCTACACTGATAACTCCTAGGCTCCTTAGCTGTACAAGACTCAATGGCCGGCCCGATTTCCATAGCTCTACATCATCCCTCTCCAGGTCCAGTAGATTCCATTCTATCCCCCAAAACAACTCTGTTACAAGTAAGTCAGACAGTGCCACTTCCAGTTCCTTCTTGCCATGGCTATAAAAAGAGAAACTGGTGCCAGAGCACAGCCCACCTTGGTAGAGCTAGTCCCCAGGGAGGGGACCCACTAGCTGTCTCTCTGGATTCTATGTTAACCCTGAGTAGGAGAGGTGCCTGGTGACATAAAACAGAGACAAGGTGGAAGGTTTGGACTGGGGTAGCCATCCCCAGTCCAACAAATAAAAAGGGAAGAAGGAAATGAAATGGTACTGCATCAGCGAGTGCACTCAATCATCTATACGTGCGTTAAGTTTTTAACACAGCTGGATTACGCTCGTTATTAGTCACCGCTGCAGTAATAACTCTTGAGAATACTCCCAAAGTTTATGGACCAGCTGATGGCTAGCTCTTGAAGAACCTGGAGATACCAATCCTTGAAGAATGCCCATGCCAATCCCTGCCCTGGCTCTGGATGCAAAACCCAGTCAGTAATGCTTTGATATGGGGTGGACAGATGATCAAGAGGCTGCTTCCAGGATGGAGGAGTGTGTGTTGAACCCTCTGACAAAGGCAGTGGTAGCTGCTGTGACCTTAACATATCCAGGACCCATTTTAACATAAGAGTTTCACTGGCAGACAGTGCGCTAGCCATTCTGATGCAGTCTATTTGCTCCATGGTTTCCACTCCCTGCCCTCAGCAAAAAACATGAACAACTGGTAGGACTTTCTAATTTGCTGTGCTCTAAGCAAAGCCTTGGTTGTCTGTACACATCTAAAGAATGAAGGAGCTACCACCCCTTACTCTTGGAAGAAAATAAGGAGGCAAACAGCCTGATTCAAGGATAATTCTGCCACAGTCTTAGGCAAGAAAAAGGGTTAGCATGCATGGTGACCTGTTCTTTGCGAAATAGAATGAACAAGAGGGTATTTGTAATATTCCTAGCAGCTGTTACTGCATTAACAATGCAGTCTTCCACCGAAGAAAATTAAAAGGTAGGGAAGCAGTTGGCACAAAAAGGGGCACTGTTAGTGTGCATTAAAAATGACTTCCTTGTACTAGTTTGTAGTAGTAAAAAAGACTTCCTTGTACTAGTTTGTAGAAGTAAAAAAAGACTTCCTTGTACTAGTTTGTAGTAGTAAAAATGACTTCCTTGTACTAGTTTGTAGTAGTAAAAAAGACTTCCTTGTACTAGTTTGTAGTAGTAAAAAAGACTTTCTTGTACTAGTTTGTAGTATTAAAAATGACTTCCTTGTACTAGTTTGTAGTATTAAAACAAAGACGTCCTTGTACTAGTTTGTAGTAGTAAAAAAGACTTCCTTGTACTGGTTTGTAGTAGTAAAAAAGACTTCCTTGTACTAGTTTGTAGTAGTAAAAATGACTTCCTTGCACTAGTTTGTAGTAGTAAAAAAGACTTCCTTGTACTAGTTTGTAGTAGTAAAAATGACTTCCTTGCACTAGTTTGTAGTAGTAAAAAAGACTTCCTTGTACTAGTTTGCAGTAGTAAAAATGACTTCCTTGCACTAGTTTGTAGTAGTAAAAAAGACTTCCTTGTACTAGTTTGCAGTAGTAAAAATGACTTCCTTGTACTAGTTTGTAGTAGTAAAAATGACTTCCTTGTACTAGTTTGTAGTAGTAAAAATGACTTCCTTGTACTAGTTTGTAGTAGTAAAAAAAAAAAGACTTCCTTGTACTAGTTTGTAGTAGTAAAAATGACTTCCTTGTACTAGTCTGTAGTAGTACAAAAGACTTCCTTGTACTAGTTTTCTTAGCCTTTCTCACAATGTAGAGCACATCCTATAAAAGCATGTGCCGATAAGTGCTAAAAGTGATCTAAACTATCAAGGCTTAGGCTGAATTAGGGACCCCTTGATCTGTGTTAAGAGGTCTGCACAATGCGGCAATAGAAACATTTCTGAAATTACTAAGTTTCGCTGATGGGAGAACCAATATTGCCAAGGAGCTACTTATCGGCACTTTGTGTTTTGTTCTCCTTTATCCACTGCAGCAGCATGGAGATTAAGAGTCCTGGGGAAAGGTGTAATGAAACGGACATTCCCAGGTCACAAAAGAAAATACGTACACCCTAGGCCCCAACTGGTGACATCCTGGTGCAAAATGTTTAGTGGTCTGTTTTTCAAAGAAGCAAAAATGGCAACGTCTGGCATTCAAACCTCTGTGGACTAAGCCCAGAAATACATCCTTGTTCAGTATCCATTTGTGGAAATCTGCCTCTGTTCTGTTCAGCTGGTCTGCCAAAGCATTTTCCTGGGAAGGAGTGCATGATGCTTTGCACTGTCAAGTCTGACTCCTGGATTAGATCCCAGACTTGCAGTGTTAGTCTCTACAACAGACATGAGTGGTTCTTCCCAGTTTTTTGATGTACCACATGACATCTGTGAGGATGTCCAACATTCCCTGCTGCCAAACAGGTTTGATGGTTAGACTGACTGCCACTTCTTTTAGGTTAAAGTGTCTTTCCCTATGGGCATGCCCAATGTTTCCTGTATCCTTACGTCTGTCATATATGCTCCCCAGGTTGTGATAGAGGAGTCTGTGGTGAGGGCCTGTGTGCCTGAGGCTAGCTTGAAGGGTACCCCAAGGCTGAGGTAAACTTCCTTTACCCACCACAAAAGCCCTTTTTTATGCAAGTTATCATGTGAAAGGGGCACTGCAGGGACTCAGCATGCTAGCAGTTACTTAAGTACCACTGTAACATCACTGTGTACTACCTTGCCAAAGTCACCATAAGGACGCAGAAGCCCATGTAACCCAGTATCCTTAAGAATCTCTTGCTATACTTTTTTTTTTTTTTTTTTTTTTTTTTGGAGGGGGGAGTGACCGTTTTGAAATATTGGGACAGAAGAGCACCTTGTCAGAGAGGAATAAAGGCCCTCTGCTGCATGTCTAGAGATGCCCCAAAAATACACTATTTGTCTTGTGGGTAACTCCCTACCTAGAACTATAACAAAAGTCCCTGAGAGGGTATCCTCCTGAGTTCCCAAGCACCTTACACCTGGCTATAACCGTCGATAGTCAATTCCCATAAGATCTCTCACACTCTGTAAATAGCTTTTGACTTTAACTGTGTGAATTTGTTAAAATGTATCTGCACGATATTTTTCCACTATGGTCAATATTTCTCATGCTTTGTATTATTCGATATATATTTCTACTTGTACTTTTATTATTTTTATTGGACTGCTATCTTTACTGTAATCGGTTTCATGGAGCTTTCCCCCCCGGGCCTCCAATGAAAACAGGCTCTCTGGGTCGAGTGGACTTCCCCGGTAATCAAACTGTAA
Organism: Protopterus annectens; assembly: GCF_019279795.1. Classification (NCBI taxonomy): domain Eukaryota; kingdom Metazoa; phylum Chordata; order Ceratodontiformes; family Protopteridae; genus Protopterus; species Protopterus annectens. The sequence goes on from NC_056744.1 coordinate 342,156,353, forward strand.
ATTAATTAATTTGTGAATTTTAGAGCTTTACACAGACATAAAGACATGGAACATTATGTGGTAAACTGTAGGCTCTTCTGTATTTCCTCTAGGGAGTCTGCTTAGATGAGACAGTTGTCCAAATACAGGGAGATGTGGATGCAACTGGTTCTAAAGAAAAACAAAGACTAGGGCCAAACACTTAGTAAGTACCCTGGGTGCAGCACATAAACCACAGGACAAACAGGTAAACTGGTATTAACACCATCCTCTGCTTCAAACACAGACAGCCTTCTATCCACCCTGACTATGGTTATGTGTAGGTAGGCATTCTTAAGGTCAACGGTGACTGGATAGGCTTATAGGAGGAGAACAGGTACACAGATCTGCAAAGTTAGCCTGTTAAATTTTGAAACTTTTTAAAATGTTTTCGCAATCCAAGGATTGGGTGCAGGTTCCTCTCCTTTCTTGGCACCAGAAAATGTCTAGAGTAGAATTCTGCACCTTGTTCTCTTTTAGGTACTCTCTCTCTCTGAGACAGGTCATCTTTTAGCAGAGGGAGGAAGGACCAGGAAAACGTGCCCCCCCCCCAAGATCTAGTGGAGTGCCCAAAGATTTATTCTGTTTTGAAAATAAAAGTCTGTAGCCCTTCCTTAGAATATCTCTTGATCCCAAGTCATCCCGAGTAATGGCCTTCCAATTTTGCAGTGAGGTCCAACCAGCCCTCTATCCTTTAAAGGAGAATGAGTGGCACAAAAATGGTTTAGAAAGAAACCGTGTTCGGTTGCGAAGGGGGAGGGAAGGGGACAAGAGAAGCTTGACTGAACCATAGCTGTTTCTTCAGTATGCCATGGTTCGAAGAGCCCACAGACTTTCCTTTCTGGTCTGCTTGACATTTTTTTTTTTTTTTTCATTAAACCACCTGTGTAACTTTTAGGGCTTGCATCTTTCTTTGTTAAAGTAAAGAATCCAGCCTTTAGTCAGTTAATTCCTACTGTACGTAGGTGCTGGGGAATTAAAAAGTTTATTGACTGATTCCATATGATTCCATCTTGTTCCCATTCCTCTCCAGTATCTTGAAGGCCTTCTCTGCAGGGAGTCCAAAGAGAAGCTCCTTACCCAAGGGAGTACTGAGGAGTACTGTTCTGTCATGATCTGGCAGAAGCAGAGTCCTCAGCCAGGTACGTTTCCTCAGAATAGATTCCATAACTACTGCCCTGCATGACGCAGCTATTGCATCACAGCCACACTTCATCGAATGCTTGGCAAGAAAAGACCTCAAGCTTTCCTTTCTGGTCTGCTTGCCATAGCTCAAGTGTCTCCCATTTGAGATCCATTTCTTCTGCTTTTGTTTTCAGCACAGTAAGTAAGAATTCTTAATATTTCAGTACAGTGGATATAAAAAGTGTACACACCCTGTTAAAATGCCAGTTTTTTGTGATATAAAAAAATGAGACCACAATAAATCATTTCAAAACTTTTCCTACCTTTAATGTGACCTTTAACCTGTACAATTCAATTGAAAAACAAACAAATATGTTAGGAGAAAAAATATAAAAAATAAAAAACGTACAATAAGGTGGTTGCATAAGTGTGCACAACCTTCAACTAATACTTACTTGAAGCAACGTTTGATTTAATTACAGCATTCAGTCTTCTGGGACAGGAGTCTATCACAGCATGGCACATCTTGACTTGGCAATATTTGCCCACTCTTCCTTGCAAAAGCACTCCAAATCTGTCAGATTGCGAGGGCATCTCTTGTGCACAGCTCTCTTCAGGTCACCCCACAGATTTTCTATTGGATTTAGGTCTGGGCTCTGGTTGGGTCATTCCAAAACTTTAATTTTCTTCTGGTGAAGCCATTATTTTGTTGATTTGGATGTATGCTTGGGGTCACTGTCAAGCTGAAAAGTGAAATTCCTCAATCTTCAGCTTTCTAGCAGATGCCTGAAGGTTTGGGGCCAAAAGTGACTGGTATTTGGAACTGTTCATAATTCCCTCCACCTTGACTAAAACGCCAGTTCCGGCTGAAGAAAAGCAACCCCAAAGCATGACACTACCACCATCTTGCTTCACCGTGGTTTTTTTTTGTGCCAAACGTACCTTTTGGAATTATGCCCAAAATGTTCAACCTTGGTCTCATCAGACCATAACACAGTTTCACACATACTTTTGGGAGACTTGTATTGTTTTGCAAATTTTAGCCGGGTCTGGATGTTTTTCTGTGCAAGAAAAGGCTTCCCTCTTGCAACCCTACACCATAGTCCAAGACATATGGAGAATACAGGGATTGTTGTCAAATGTAGTACACAACCAGTACTTGCCAGAAATTCCTGCAGCTCCTTCAGTGTTGCTGTAGGTCTCTTGGCAGCCTCCCTGACCAGTTTTCATTTTGTCTTTTTATCAATTTTGGAGGGCCGTTTTTTTGTAATGTCACTGTTGTCCCATATTTTCTTCACTTTTTGATGACTGTCTTCACTGTGTTCCATGGTATATCCAATGCTGTGAATATTTTTTTGTACCCTTCTTCTAACTGATACTTTTCAACAATGAGAGTCCTTTGATGCTTTGTAAGCTCTATGCGAACCGTGGCTTTTGCTGTAGCAGGCAACTGAGTAAATGTCAAGAAAATCCTATTAGGACAGCTGAACTTTATTTGGGAATAATCAGTGTCTTTTTAATTGATGGCAGGTGTGTATCCAAGAAGACTGAATGCTGTAATTAAATCACAAGGTGCTTCAACAAAGTATTAGTTTAAGGATGTGCACACTTATGCAACCTGCTTATTGTACATTTTTTTTTTATATATTTTTTCCCCTAACAGATTTGTTTGTTTTTCAATTGAATTGTACAAATTATAGGTCACATTAAAGGTGGGAAAAGTTTTGAAATTATTTATTGTGGTCTAATTTTTTTATATCACAAAAACCTGGTATTTTAACAGGGGTGTGTACACTTTTTATATCCACTGTATGTGTCTAGCAGTTAACATTCCTAAAAACCAATGTCACAGAGCTGAATGCATTTATTCTAGAGAGACCCAAGAACACTGTTCTCGTGGAAGGATGCAGATTTGATTTTTGTTTTTAGGTTACGGGTGAAATCCTTGGCTCTTCTGGCACTATGGGGTGAACTTAATTGGCCTCTGCATTTCCTGTACAGTTTGAATTTGGATCAGATAGTAGTTCAGGTAAGGATAGACACTGAAGCCTCATATTCTTTAGTAAGCTATCGCTGGAGCTAGGCATTTTGTAAGTGCTCTGGGCATAGCAGCTAAGCCAAATGTCAGGGAAGTAAAGATGACCTTTTGCCACTAACGTCAAGAACCTACAGCAATCACTGAAAATGAGGGTATACAGGATACACATCTTTGACATCTGATGCATCAAGGATACTTTGAGGGCTTAGTTACAGAAGTATCTGAACAGTTAACATTCTGAATTCTAGCAATGTTAGAATTTGTACAGCTTTGATGGATCCTGAATTGGTCTCCAGAGTACAGTTTTCATCAGTGTTAGGAACAGCCTTTAGTAGAATTCTTTTCTTTCCTGATTTGGGGGAACTTTCTCTGTGGTACCCAGAGTCAGCATCTCTATTAGAACTGGTGGCAACAGACTTTAGTCCTTTGGCAGAGGAGGGACTCCTTTTTCAGAGTTTAGGAGGAAATGCAATTTAGAAAGTACAGTTTTGTACCTACCATAAATGTAGATGTCCGATAGGTATGCATCTGCAGTCCTAACATATGGGTTGTCCTACCCCAGGCAGCCCTTCTGTCGGCTGGATTCCAAAGTCTGGGTCTGGCCTCGGCTGATGTCGCACTTCACCCGACGTCATAGCTGCTGTGTATTGGGTATAAAGGCATCAGCCGACGCCATTTTCCTCAGTGTTTCTTGCCCCAGATGCCAGGTGCCCTCTAGGAAGGCTAAATTTGGATAAATGCAAATAATTCCAAACAGTAGAGAGCAAACAATATAAGAATATATATACATATATACAAACAAATACACCATAACAGATTCCCCCAGCTAGCTAAAAGAGGGGTAAATACCCTAGGAATACCACAGAGGGGAAGGAGGGTGGGTAATCCTGACTGCAGATGCATACCTATCGGACATCTACATTTATGGTAGGTACAAAACTGTACTATGTCCTTCAAGGATGCATCCGCAGTCCTAACATATGGGTAGAATACCATAGCCAAACTGGGGGAGGAGGTACTAAGATAAAGATGGTGTAGTTAAGATCCCTTGCAAAACAGCAGTTGCAAAACCTGCTCGGGATCTGGAGTATAAAGGAAGATTATAATGCTTGGCAAATGTATGCACGGAGCTCCAAGTAGCAGCTTCTAAAATGTCTTCGGTAGCCACTCCTCGTAGGAAAGCTGTAGTGGTGGCTGTAGCTCTTGTGGAGTGAAGCCTGATATTTTCTGGAGTTGTCTTTCCATGAAAAGAGTAGCAAAATCTAATGCAATTTCCTATCCATTTTGAGATTGTCTGTTTTGAAATTGCTTTTCCTTGCATTCCTGTTGCATATGCTACCAGAAGCTGGTCAGTTTTTCTGTTGGTCTTAGTTCTGTCCAGATAGTAGCGTAATTGTCTGTGCACATCCAAGGTATGTAGTAGTCTTTCCCCCCTGTTCTGTGGGTTGGGGAAGAATGTAGGTAAATGAATCGCTTGGTTCAATGATACTCTGGAGACCACTTTTGGCATAAAAGTAGGGTTAGTTCTCAGACACTCTATCCTGATGGAAGATAAGGAAGGGCTGTACTGCCATTAATGCCTGTAACTCAGATACCCTTTTTGCTGAAGTGATTGCAAGCAGGAAAGCAGTTTTCCAAGATAAGAACTGTAAGTCTGCTGTTGCTGCTGGTTCAAAAGGGGGAAGTGTTAACTTTTCAGCACAAAGTTAAGATCCCATGTAGGCAAAGGTGGTTTCCTTGGAGGCTTTACATTTTTGATTCCTCTCAGGAACTGTCTGAGTAGAGGATGAGAGAAGACTGGAGGATCCATGTTGTATTCTGCTGAAATTGCTGATGCATGAATCTTAATGGAGGAGTAGGACAGGCCATTGTGGAACAGTTCTGCTAAGTATTCCAGGATGTTTGCCAATGATACATTTTCCCCTTTTGATGCACTCCAAATGAGGTATCTTTTCCATTTGGCTGAATAAGTCTTCCTTGTGGAGGGTCTGCGAGCCTCCAGGATAATGTCCTTAACCCTCTGAGATAATTCTGGGTTATTTTGTTTTATGCAATCTTCCAAGCAGCTAGCTGTAGTGTTTTCAAGTTTGGATGTAGGATCTTGTAGTTGTTCTGTGTTAGCAGTATAGGACATAGAGGTAGAGGCCATGCATGTGTCCGAGACATGCTTCTCAGTAGCGGGTACCAATGCTGCCTCGGCCAGTCTGGAGCTATCAGGATTATCCTTAGCTGATCCTCTCTGATCTTCAGTCGAACTTTGTACATCAAAGGAAGAGGTGGAAATGCATATGCTGTCAGGTTTTTCCAGCTGAAGGAAAGGGAGTCTACCCTCCAAGCAAGTGGGTGGTATGCTCTTGTGCAGAATTTCTTCAATTGGTGGTTGTGTGGGGAGGCGAACAGGTCTATCTCTGGTAGTCCCCATTTCTTTGTTATGGTTTTGAAGATTTCTGGATGCAGCATCCATTCGTGAGCATCTGTGGTAGTTCTGCTTAAGGCGTCTGCTAGTGAATTTTCTTTTCCTGGTACAAATCTGGCCTGGAGTTGAATGTTGAGGTTCAGGGCCACATTCCACAGGTCCATTGCCATCCGGCATAGAGGATATGAGTGTGTACCTCCCTGTTTGTTGATGTACCACATGACTGTGGTGTTGTCCGTCCTTATCAGCAGGTGACCTTGTTGAAGAAATGGTCTGAATGCCTGGATTGCATGTTTCACTGCCAGCATCTCCTTTTGATTTATGTGTAGATTCAGCTGGTCTTGTGTCCATAGGCCTTGTATACACTTGTCCACCATGTGAGCCCCCCAGCCTAGATCTGAGGCGTCCGTGGTGATGGTCTGGCTTGGATGAGGTTTGTGGAAAGGCAATCCTCTGTTCAACTGACAGGCCTGAGCCCACCACAGGAATTCTTGCTTCAGGCATGGAATTATTGGAATCTGGGCTTCTAGACTGTGCTTGTGTTGAGACCATACATTCCTTAGGTACCATTGCAACTTTCTCATATGCAGTCTGGCATGCGGAATCAATATTATGCAGGATGCCATGTAACCCAGGGCTTGCAGGATTTTCCTTGCAGTAAGCTGAGTCTGTGTTGTTAATGTCATGAAATAGACTGGTAGTTGCTTTTGTTTTTCTTCTGTGAGAAAGGCCATCTGAGTTGATGTGTCCAGTTCTGCACCCAAGAATGTTATCCTTTGGGATGGTACCAGTCTTGACTTTTGCATGTTGACTGTGTATCCCAAGGCTTGCAGCAGCTGTATAACCTTTTCCAAATCTTTTGTTAATTTTGTCTTGTTGTCCGCTTGTATTAGGCAGTCGTCCAGGTATGGGTAAATTTGAATTCCCTGAAGCCTGCAATGAGCAATTACTGATGCCAGGCATTTCGTGAATACTCTGGGTGCAGTAGATAAGCCAAAGGGCAATGCTGAGAATTGATAATGCTCTGATCCTGCAAGAAATCTGAGGTGTCTTCTGCAATCTGGTCGTATAGGGACGTGCAGGTATGCCTCCTTGAGATCTAGAGTCACCAGCCAAGACTCCTTGCCCAGCATGGGAAGAAGTTGCTGTAGGGTCAGCATTTTGAATTTTGGAACAATGAGGTATGTGTTCAGAGCGGACAGGTCGAGAATAGGCCTCCATTGATTTTCTTTTCTTGGTACAAGGAAAAGTCTGGAGTAAAATCCTTGTCCTTGTTCCATAGGCGTACCTTTTCTATAGCTCTCATCCTTAGTAGGTTGTTGATTTGTCTTAGAGCGTTTGTTTTTTGGCTTGGTGGTAGGTTTGGCATTCCTCTCTTTTTTGGTAGAGTGTGGAAGTGAAACCTGTAGCCTTTGTCTATTGTTTGTAAAGTCCATTTGTCTCCTGTAATGTAATGCCAGTTTACGGAAAATAAGGCTAGTTTTCCGCCCAAGGGTGCTTCCAGTTGTTCCCTGGTAGGTGGAATCAGAGCCAAGTCATTGTGTCTGTCCAGTGGAAGTGGTTGTAGCTGAATCTGTGGCAGTACTTCTCTGGTTGTTAGGCTGCCACTGACGTCCCCTGTAGGCACCCCTGGATTGACCTCTGCCTCTTGGGCGTCTATTTCTGCCTCTCTGTGCTCTGGAGGTGTCTGGAAAGGACCAATTCTTCGAAGGCCAATTTCTGCTAAACCTCGGAGGTTGCACCTGTAAGAAATCCTTGACTGTTTGGACAGATTTTGCTTTTTCTTCCACCTTCTTTAGAACCTGCTGTGCAGGGGAGCCAAACAAACTTTGTTTCTCCATAGGAGCATCTAGGAGTTTTGACTTAACATGGTCTGGTAAGGATTGTTCTTTTAACCAGGCATGCCTTCTAATCACTGTTCCAGTCATAGCTGATCTAAAGGAAGCCTCCAGAGCATCATAGCCACATTTTAAGAAATGGTTACTGACCTGCTGAGAGTTATGTACCAAATCCTGAAGGGACTTACGGTCTATAGGTTCAGGAGAGGACAGTTTTTTATTTAGCTGGTCTAACAAAAATTCCTGGTACTGAATCATGTGAAATTGACAGTTTAAGGCCCTGGCCGAAAGAGTAGCAGAAGTATAAACCTTTTTACCCCATCTCTCTAATGCTCTAGATTCCCTTTCAGATGGGAGAGGGTTTTTGGCAGAGGCAGCTGCTACAGCTTTGGGGCCCTGGGAAATGGTTTCAGGATCTGCAACAGGAGCCTTATACAAATGGTAGTGTGTGTCCGGGACCCTGTAATATCTGTCAGGCTTGGCAGGGGCCGGAGGGAGAGAATCAGGGGCAGTACAGGCATCATTATATGCATCAACAACTGTTAGTACTGGCGGAATGGCTAAAGGCCTATGCTGTGGTAAATGTAAAAAAGTCCTAAGCCTTTTCCTTGAATCTGAAAAATTCTGGCCCTGCCATTGAAAATGTTCCCTCATAGCATGTAAGGTTTCCCCAAAAGAAAATTCTTCAAGAGGAGAAGCAGAAGGAATGGAGTCTTCTGCATCAGAATCCTCATAAGGAGAATATGGGCCTTCCTGAGGGTCTAAAATATCTGAGTCATCCGAGGAATAGTCTGTAGAAACAGGTTCCGGGGGTTCAGTTCTAGGTCTCTTATCTGGAGGGGGTTGAGAGGCCCTGTCTGGGTGAGGTTGGGATCCCCTGATCAAAGAAATGAGATCCTCAGCCAGGCTGAGCATTTGGGAACTAGAGGTAGGCCTGTGAGAGGGAGTTTTAGCAGGTAAGGCCTTAGAAGATTTAGCTGCTTTAGCCCTGGAAAAAGCCTTGATAGACATAGATGCAGGGGGTCTAGCAGCTCCACGTGCAGGGGTAGGTATGTCTAAAGGAATAGTATCTGATAAATCCTGGGTGCCTGCTTCGGCAGGGGTAATTTCAGTAGCAGATTCAGCCATGCTCTGTGAGGCCTCGGCTATCGGAGGCATGCTTTTGGCCGAAGGAAGAAGCAAGGACTCGGTTTCAGCCGAAACCGAGACACTCGCGGTTGGCCTAACCGTGGTTTCAGCCGAAACCGCGGACCGCGAGTGTCGGTCCTTTTCCTTACGCTTTTTAGCTAATTGTGTAGTCTGAGTCTCCGACGGCATTTTGTATGCAAAAGCGGGACCAAAAAACTCCTCTGCAAACTCCGACCGACGTCTAAGTGTCCATCGGTTGAAGGAAGCACAGGCTAGACAAGCTGATACGTCATGGTCTGGGCCTAAACAAGGAAGGCAGTAAGAGTGGAAATCCTTATGAGGTATTTGTTTCCCACAAGTTAAACAATTATTTACTTTGTCTGACATCGGCTGAGGCAAGAAAGAGTCCCCAACAGGGTACTTAGCTTTTTAGAAGTCTTCGGTAGTAGAAATCTCTGGATCTGACCGACCGGCACTTGCGAACAGCTTCTGCTTCGGGCACCACGCGGCAAGAAAGACCGAGGAAAATGGCGTCGGCTGATGCCTTTATACCCAATACACAGCAGCTATGACGTCGGGTGAAGTGCGACATCAGCCAAGGCCAGACCCAGACTTTGGAATCCGGCCGAATGAAGGGCTGCCTGGGGCAGGACAACCCATATGTTAGGACTGCAGATGCATCCTTGAAGGACATCCATTGGATACAGCATTTAAAACACAACAAAGCATAAGGCTAGTCAGCACACTATCCTATTGTTCTGATGGAAGCGGAGGTTTGACATCAGTAAGAAAGAGAGGGGATACCGGGGAAGAGAAAGGCAGAACCTTGCAGTAGTCACAGCAGGTCACTTGTTGAATGGGGTGTACTGAAGCCTTTCCTATCTCCCTTTTGTCATCATGCTGCCACCTTCTCTTCTGAGCAGCCTTCTTACCTTTAGCTTAACTTTGTCCTGCCTCTGCTAGAATGGTCCCTGCTTAGATGGGTAATTGTAGCTGTACTGGGGAAATGGAGAGGAGAACATGTGCCTGACAGATTCCAAAGTCTTCCCCTTATTCTCCATTTTTTGAACACACAGTATGCTTAGAGTCCAAAGAATAATTCCCTATGTAATGGGTCATTACAGAGCTGCACCTTTACATCCTTGGACAGGCGTGTATCCTTACGACAATCTCCACAGCTGTGGCCACATTATCATCTTCATTGCACTTCAAGGCAGGATTTTCTAACTGGAGTCTTGCTGGCTTTGTTCTGCACGTCCTCACAACCTTACAAGAGCTGCTTGAAAACGCACTCCTAATATTTTAAAACATAGGTCCCATAATTTACTGCCTATGTGACAGAAGCCATATTTAGTGACTCTTTCCTTATCATAAGCAGGGTGTTGCACTCTGGGGCCAGACTAGTTCCTCTTTCTGATTCCAGGGACACTGTATCTTAATCTACAAGGGGGATTTTGTAAAGGGATTTGTCAAGATACCGTCCCCTACAGGATCAGTCAAGCCTCTTGAAGAGAGGGCCTAGGAGTCCAACTCCATACAGGTAGCAAAAAAAAAAAAAAAACACATTCACAAAGGCTTCCTGGACTAGCTAGGTATAGCTACCGGTTTAGGAACCCACCATCCCAGTTTCTGGAATGCAGAGGTTTCATGTTCCTACCAAATGAAGTATTCTCATAAATGAGACACTATCTTCAAAGTCCAGGTCTTCTGGTGATGAATCAGAAGCCGCAGTCTCTTCACTGTCTGCTTGATATGGTAAAGTTAAGGACAGCTGGGATCTTTAGTCCAGACCTCAATCCTCATTCTCAGAATCAGTGGAGTCAAAATCCCTCTCAGGGAAGTCCCCCTAAGCTTTTTTGCGAGGTTGGATTACTGACACCAAGAGCAATACTGGGACAGTCTACAAACTCTATGAACTTCAAAATCTCTACAGCAGCTGGCCTCTGTTTTAGGTGGAGGAGGAAGGATTAACAGCCCACCCAGTGGTACTTCATAAAGGGTCTTGTGTTTAAGAATATCTGCAGAGACCTTAGGCACCCCAGAGGGAACGTCACCAGGCTTAGCCTTTTCAGCATGGTGGGACTCTCTTCTCAATAATGACTGTGGGGATACCACCATCTACTTGATAGTAAACAGGTGTTTACTTAATGAACAGTTCTAACACCTGCAGAATATGCTCCCAGTTAATGATGATGGGCCACTTCTATCAGATTAATAGATCATGGAGGGAGAGAGAGACTCAACACACTAACACCGTTGTTTCTTCACTGGCCTGTACACTGCAGAATTAAGACTAGAATGGTCTCCCAAGAGAGTGACAATCTTACCTCCTGTGTGCCACTTAATTTAGCTGCCTACAGCGCACTCTATAAAAGTCATACCGCTATGTGCCATGTTCAATTCCTCCAGCAAGAAACTTCAACAGTGAGAAATCATCTCAACCAGCAAATGTAAACGTCATCAGCTTTATTTCTACCACAATGACTAGGCTAGAAAGGAAGAACACAGGACATGGGAATGGAGATTTTGACTCAGCAGTGCTGCAGAATTCTCCATTTTGACGTGCTACTACGATACATTCTTTCACCCAGTTGTTTTATTTTCTTTCTTTGGAGAGAATTCTTGCTGCAGTTCAACATATGGACAGAATCCCAAACAGCACAACCTGCACTCCTGCATTAACTTTTGGATCTGGTAGAAGTCTGACTGTTCAACACGAGGCAGTAGAAATAAAGCCAGACAGTACAGCACAGCGATGGCGAACTTATGACACGCATGTCAAAGGTGACGCACCAGCATTCACCAATAACCGAGATACCAAAGAAACTGCTTTTGCATTTGTTGCTCGTGTGAAGTGCATTGAATTATTTTGTGCCAGAAGCCAGTTGAACAACACTGCTGCAGAGGTAAGGAAGTTATTAACCTCAAATACTATTTTGGTATACTTTCTCGATAGAGTCAGCAAAGGGCAGTGCTGAAATTTTCTCTTCGAGGTTACACTTATGCAAAGGGCAAGTAGTCTGCATTTCTAGGAGTCTGCTGTTTTACATTCCTCTCAACTGTCTCTCTTAATCCCTCCTAAAACTGTCAACATTTTAAACTTAATAATGACAATATTTAGATTTATAGACTAATTTTACTTCAGAAAATGTATATTAATTCACATTCATTTTTTTTCTGTCAGTGTCTCAGATTAATGGTACTAGTAGTTTGAAACTGTCCATGTCTCTTATTTCTAGATTTGTCCCAGAGTCTGTTGAGATTTATCCCTGATGTACTGAGAGCCATGCTGTTTTACTTATTTAATTTTTGTTGTTGTTTAGGGGAGAGGGGGGGGTGACACGCAAAGCAGAGTCAAGTTAGGCATTTTCCGAATTTTTGACACACTGTATCCAAAAGGTTCGCCATCACTGGTATAGCAAGTACGACAATAAGACAGCTGACACAGAATACTTTACAGGACTTCTCTTCCAAAGCCAACTGTGACACTGAAATCTACATCCAATATCTGTTTAGCAAATGGGTAAGAAGCTTAGGTCACAGCCTCACATATACTGTATGCACTGAAATTCCTAAAGACCGCTGCAGATGTAGCAACTGCTCTAGCAGAGTGACCTTTTATGACCTCACTAAAGTCCTGTCATATTTGGAATAACAAAAAGCAATAGCTCTTTAAATAAGGTTGGCTTTGTGAGTGGCAGTCATCCTTTCCCCTTACTAAATCTGACAAAAACAAAACAACCATTCTCATGTCTCCTAATATACGCATTCAAAGTCTGCAATGGTTACACAACTGCATATTTTTTTTTGTGTGTGTGCAAATCCTGAGAGGATAGCACTAAAGGCATAAAATGACGTACTGGTCTTAGGGCGGACTAGTTGCAAATGAAATTTGTATTACAGGCTTTACACATCAAAACCTGCGCTTCTGAGCTTCAATACTTGCAGATATAGCTGAGGACCCTTCTTTCAAGTTACAGGATACCTTCCTGGGAAGGTTTGGTAGTACTGAAAATAATATATTTTGGTACCAGGAAGTGAAAATGATGATCAAAGATTTTAAACTGGTGCATATTGGAAAGGTACATCACCAAAACTTAGTAAAGTGGATTTTGGAGAGTAAAGGCAAGGATCCCCTGTAACAGGGCTGGTGGCTCAGAATCATATGATCTTAGAAACAGGAATGGACCACACTACTAAATTCAGGTCGATCTGGAAGTTAGAATTGCAGTGCCAATTTCCAAGGGACCTTTAGCTACATCCGACACATTTTTCCTAGATATGCTACTAGACCCAGCAGATTTAGATTTTTTGAGTGGCAATGTTTACAACTGTTTTCATACACACAGTAAGCATCAAAAGATCTTTCCAGGTACTGTACCCCTACTCTTGGAGACATGAGGATTAGACCCTGGGTGACTAGATTCATATTTTCTGGCTTTGCTCCATTCTAGTACACTTCAAGTGAGGACTCTAGGAGAAAGTACAACAAACATCCAGTTCTAGCAAGATCTTTACTTTCTGGCCCTGCAACAAACTCTCGCACCTCACATTAAACTGAACTACTTACTTTTCCTCTTGCTACTGATAGGTAAGAAAGCCGAAAATAAATAGTGGAAAATGTGTATTCCCTCTTACAGTAGAGTCGATTATCTGAATTAATTGGGACCTAGGGTATTCTGGATAAACAAACTGTTCAGATAATAAAACATAAAATTGAACTGGATAAAAAACTTCTAAAATCTTGTTTTGTTCTGCACACGGGAATATATTTTTCAACTATTCAGAGATTCCAGTGGACAATAAAGAATATTTTTCACATACAAGCTGGCTACAAGCTCAAAAAACATGCTCAAGCAAATATGTATGTTGTTGTATCTTTCAGCTTTTCCCGGTTAGGGGTCGCCACAGTGGAACTCCGGTCCGCTAATGATTGGCAGTAGATTTTTACGTACAGACTTGCCAGGCCTGACGCACAACCTTCAACGAAGGTACGCCCATTCACGCATGTCTCCACACAGAAGACGCTTTAGCTGAGAATCGAACAGGACGTCTTACTGTGAGGCGACAACGCTACCGCAGCACCACCACCGCAGCTAAGCAAATATGTATAATGTTTACATATTCAGACCATGATTTTTCCTACCTGAAAACTTTTTAAGGCTGGTTCGGATAATTGACATTTCGGATAATCGAGACTCTACTGTACACTGAAATGACAAAAATACTGATGCTAGATCTGTTTACCCTGGAAGTGGGATGTGACATGCAAGATGGAAGGGCGAATACACTTATGTAAGTATGCATCACAGTTGATAGGAAAACCCTGGAGCAGTGGCTTGCTTGATGACTCCTCAGATTTTCAATTATTTGTATCAGAAATATAAGAACAGATAATTTGAATCTTATGGGCATGAAACAAGAAGTCTTGAAAACCTATTATATATAGTTTAGCTGAGAGACTGGTAATATAATCTGGGGGGGGGGTCATGTCCCCCCTCCCCTTGCAAGAAAAGAATATTTTTTGTTTTTGCCTGATTTTTTTCCCCCTAAATCTTTGGGATTTAAACTTTTTTACTGAATGACCAAGTGGTCAAACTTTATATAGTTTTCTCTTGACATAGACTCTTGTCTGTGTATGTAAATATGTATGTGTGTATATTTACTACACACACACACACGCGCAGATATACATATGCGCACACACATCTTCCATACACAAGCAAATACATGTATACAAGAAAGTTTTACAAAAGTCTTACATACATATACATACAAACATATGTCTATGAAACTGAAAAACAGTTTTTACATAAGTCTTGCTTACTGCTTGTAAGACTGCACTAAAAAACCCTTGGGTCAGAACAGTGTGTGGAAAATCCTGGGAAGCCAGCAATTGCAACTGTACACTAAATTTTATCTTGGCGTAACGGATTTTGATCATAAGCACAGGTAATACCGTATGCTTTTGCCTTACGGTCTTAAGACAACACCCAGCTCATTAAGAACTGAGGTGCAGGATTCTAACCTCATAGACTTTTGCACTTGACCTGAAGCATGATTGTTTTTTTTAAACTTATTGGTAAGCTTAATAAAAACAAGTGGCCCTTTCAGGGGTAGCATAACAGCACTGACACGTTTAATTGACTTGCTCAAAATCAGAGATGGTTTACCCCCACTTCACCACATCCTTAACCCTCTAAAATAAATAAAGGGCAAAGTATTATACACTTCAAACTATGAAATGCATCTTTAGCAGCACAAAGAACTACTAAATTCCACCAGAACCTCCTGTAAGATATACATTCTTTAAGTTTGTGTTGACAGTGTTAGTCCCACTAGACCTATGTATTTAGTTAGTTGTTAATCAATTAAGTGGACAGGTCGGTTGACACTTTTCTGCCAAGACCCATGCTCTGAATAAAGCAGAATTAACAGAGCAAACAGCAATTTGTGTACCTACACAAAGTTTCAAGTCCACATCATAAACATCATGTAAATATGAGAATAAGAAAAACAGCTACAATCCCAAAACACATCAATTACAGGTTTTTTTTTTAAATATTTTTGCAACTCTAACATGTTTATTAGTTTGCCCCCCTGTGCAGTTTTCGAAAGAAACGCTTCATACCTGTAAGCCTGTACATACACTTGGAATTCTACTATCACTCAAGTATTTACATGCATTCTCTTTGAATAGATGAAGCTTCACTGAACTCTGGAAACATATATTTACCGTGCAAATGTTTTCAGGTTTGTAATTCTTGGATGTTGGCCTAAGTTTATATTCATCCATCTTCAACCCCTTTTCCCATTTTTTCACATGGGGTCGGGGTGTCACTACAACAGTGACAATCATTTAGAGTTGAGGTTTACACCGTGTAAGGCATAAAGCAGAAAGGCAGCCCTGCTACTGGCTGGAACCTCTGATCCCCATGTCTACATGTGTGCACGTTTACATACATCAGAAGTGTTATTTAAACTGACAAATGATAATCTGGCCAAGACACTTTACTCCTTTTGAAGCACTCTTCTTACGATGTACAAGACTGCCAGTAGTGGTACATTTCAAGAGTGTAGCACTCTCCTTATGATGTATGAGACTGCCATTAGTGGTACATCTCATGAGTGTAGCACTCTCCTTACGATGCACGAGATTGCCAGTAGTGATACATCTCAAGAGTCTAGCACTCTCCTTATGACGTACAAGACTGCCAGTACTGGTACATCTCAAGAGTGTAGCACTCTCCTTACGATGTATTAGACTGCCAGTACTGGTACATCTCAAGAGTGTAGCACTCTATGACTTACGAGATTGCCAGTAATGGTACATTTCAAGAGTGTAGCACTCTCCTTACTATGTACAAGTTTGCCAGTACTGGTGCATCTCAATAGTGTAGCCCTCTCCTTATGACGTACAAGACTGCCAGTACTGGTACATCTCAAGAGTGTAGCACTCTCCTTATGATGTATGAGACTGCCAGTAGTGGTACATCTCATGAGTGTAGCACTCTCCTTACGATGTATGAGACTGCCAGTACTGGTACATCTCAAGAGTGTAGCACTCTCCTTACTATGCACGAGATTGCCAGTACTGGTACATCTCAAGAGTGTAGCACTCTCCTTACGACGTAAGAGACTGCCAGTACTGGTACATCTCAAGAGTGCAGCACTCATCTTACGATATACAAGATTGCCAGTAGTGGTACATCTCAAGAGTGTAGCACTCTGCTTATGACGTACGAGATTACCAGTACTGCTACATCTTAAGAATGTAGCACTCACCTTACGATGTATGAGATTGCCAGTACTGGTACATCTCAAGGGTGTAGCACTCTACAACGTACAACATTGCCAGTACTGGTACATCTCAAGAGTGTAGCACTCTCCTTATGATGTATGGACTGCCAGTAGTGGAACATCTCATGAGTGTGGCACTCTCCTTACGCTGCACGAGATTGCCAGTAGTGATGCATCTCAAGAGTGTAGCACTCTCCTTATGACGTACAAGACTGCCAGTACTGGTACATCTCAAGAGTGTAGCACTCTCCTTACAATGTATTAGGCTGCCAGTACTGGTACACCTCAAGAGTGTAGCACTCTACGACTTACGAGATTGCCAGTAATGGTACATTTCAAGAGTGTAGCACTCTCCTTACTATGTACAAGATTGCCAGTACTGGTACATCTCAAGAGTGTAGCACTCTCCTTACAATGTACGAGATTGCCAGTATTGGTACATCTGAAGAGTGTAGCACTCTCCTTATGATGTATGAGATTGCCAGTAGTGATGCATCTCAAGAGTGTAGCACTCTCCTTATGACGTACAAGACTGCCAGTACTGGTACATCTCAAGAGTGTAGCACTCTCCTTACGATGTATTAGACCTGCCAGTACTGGTACATCTCAAGAGTGTAGCACTCTCCTTACTATGTACAAGATTGCCAGTACTGGTACATCTCAAGAGTGTAGCACTCTCCTTACGATGTACGAGATTGCCAGTACTGGTACATCTCAAGAATGTAGCACTCTCCTTACTATCTACAAGATTGCCAGTACTGGTATATCTCAAGAGTGTAGCACTCTCCTTACGATGTACGAGATTGCCAATACTGGTACATCTCAAGAGTGTATCACTCTCCTTACGATGCACTAGAGTGTCGATACTGGTACACGAATCCATGGGGATAGAACCTACAGCCTTATGATCTTCCTTGCATTAAAACTGTACATGTTACATACGGAGCCACTACAGGGGACACTGAAAGCCACGTGGACAGAGACCATACACAGCACAAGCCCAGCAAGAAATGACAAAAAGACACACAAAATAATGTGTGCCAGTAAAAACTGGCACTCAGTAACTGAACATAGGACACATCAGAAAAAGCAAGCACAACAGAGAGCAAGCCAAATACAAAAGCTGTATATGCGCAAAACCTACAAAAAATTAAACTAGTTAAACAAATGTACTATGCTAGACAAAAAGCCACACACAGTATGTAAAAGCTATAAGACAGCTGCGCTTAAAGAGGTTGGGACAACTAGGGAAATTAAAATGGGGAGTAATGTACAAGAAATGTAACACTGTAGAAATATAAAAAAAGAGGAAGAAAAGGAGACAGAGCAGGAAATACTCTCTATAACCTTTTCCATAAAACACTGACTACAGCAGTTAGCGCTCCCATGTTCCAAGTAATTTATTCTTTTCTTCTTTAAAATGACATGTTCCATACTGGCACACCTGAGGGAAGAGATTTTTTGCAATACTTATTACAATGCACCAGCTCAGAAACTAAACTACTAGAGAATGCAGTGTTACTGCATTACTTCAGTTAATCACACAGCATTCCAGTTGCATTACAAATTATAGGGTGGAATGCTAAGAGGGCAGTGTATCATACAAGCCTTTTCCATCAACGAAGTGGTGTGTTGATACCTATCATACCTCTACTATGGTAACGGGTGGCAAACGTTATAAACAAGCAGAATCGCCTACCTCCCATCACTGACTAAAACAAAAGCTCAGCAGGCTGTACACCTTCATCTTGAATTTTAGAGATCAGAAAGTTGTGGTTTCTATTCCCACTGCAAACACAACATGTCCTGATCGTAGCTCTCAACTGCTCTGATTTTGGACCACAGATTTGGCTTTGCTCCAACTAGACTTACTGATACTTCTTGTACAGTCGGACTTGTTTTGGGATACATACCTTATTAAATAAATAAGCCTACAAAAATATTTCCCATCAGTAACTACAAAAGACCCAGTATATGAAGACCAAAAGAAACTGCTTTTCTTTCTGACCCTCTGCTATGACTTTTTAAAAGGCCATTACTTTGACTTTTTTAATGATCGGAGGTTGAGAGGTATGGTTCTGATAAGGACACTGAACAGGAGCATTAAGGGAGGATGACTAACCCCTGCTATTGCCTGTTCAAATGAGATATTAAACTGCAGATGATCACCATTAGATCACTGTTAAAGTAGCCTAGGCTATGTGGGGCATCCTGCCAAGAAAAAGACCAGCCAGCCAGCTGCCAAAGCTTTAGGGAAACTTCCACACACACAAGTTATTATAAAGCTGAGGACAGGAAATGCACAGTCAGTGGCCAGGGCACCAAAACTTGACAACTTTCTTGCCTAAGTACACTCTTCTCTGCTGGCTTTAAGTGATCGATGGTCTACTAATGCTTCTTAAACGCTGGACAGGTACCCGGTCAGGAATCACCTTCCACTTCATTATTTTTTGTGAAGTGCTTTTTTTCTGTCAACAAATTAATGCTGGAAGTTAGAAGCATTTTTTTTTTTTTTTTTTTTTTTTAGTGGTTGTCTTTTAAATAACTAATTTGTGGGAAAGTTTTAACTTTTCTGTCAAATCTTACTGCTAGGATCTAGGACTTGTTCAAAACTTATTTTTCTAATTAGGTTGTTTCACAAACTCTATTCAGCCCCATTAACCAGTTATCAGACAGACACCTTTTTTCAACAGACAAATGGCCTGGTTCCCTGTGGGGATTTCCTTCTAATTTACATTTTTTTGTGAGAAAAAAAACAGTTTTACCTTTCTGTCAAAAGCTCTTGTTATGGGGCTGGGGCTAGTGTGTTTTGTGGCAGTCACAAAAAACGGTTACCTCAAAACTTAACTTTTCTGTCAGGAGACAAAACCTGTTCTTCAAGGTTCTGCCAGCTGCATGTCAGACACCTACTGCAGCAAGGACATGGCCCAGGGCCCAGTAACTCAACATTTTAATTCCCAACCTCTAAGAAAGTTATCTAAGAGGCCCTAATATTGACTATAGCATCCTTTTTGCCTCAGCCACTGTTGGGTGACTCCATGATGGCCATCTCATGTTCCTCAGATCACTCATCACTTTCTTTTGGTCCCTTTGATGTTGCCCCTCTGGAAGCAACTAAGGACTGGAAGGACTGGTGTGTCCTCTGTGGCTGTTCAACTGTCCTTTTTGGGTATGGGAGAACCACTCTTGCCAGCAATAAAAAAGAGAGAGAGGGAGATGATTCTTCGTTAAACCACTCTGAGGAGTTTTATTCCCAGGTACTGTTTTCTTGGGCGGGGGGGTCTCCCCACAGAAAAGGGAAAGTATGATATGACATTTATTCTCACCACACGCAGATAATGAGGACTGCCTGGGCTTTGCTACAGGATTAAAGTCTTTCAGTCTTTAAATGCATTCTCTTCCCCTCATTTAAGAAGGAAATTTTCTTCACACTCAGATTCTGATTCTGAGAAAGAAATTAGACTTTAATGTTTCTTAACTTCTCACTCCACAGAACCTGACTGAGGAATATTATCTAAGAAAACAGATAGACTATACACTCCTCTTAAAGATCTTCTTCTGACACTGTTGCAAAAATGAAAAACTAGTCTCGGTGGGAATAAATCTCAGCACAG
Organism: Protopterus annectens; assembly: GCF_019279795.1. Classification (NCBI taxonomy): domain Eukaryota; kingdom Metazoa; phylum Chordata; order Ceratodontiformes; family Protopteridae; genus Protopterus; species Protopterus annectens. The sequence goes on from NC_056744.1 coordinate 342,176,330, forward strand.
ATTTTCCTCAAGCTGCAGCTATTCCTTGTGTTACCAAGCCTTACAGGAGGCTTTCTGTGCAGTCAGCAATGTGCCTGACAGTCAGTCAACTGCTCCCAGAAATTCTGATGAATTATATAAGGTGCCTCAGACCCACAAATGACTTTTTTTCTAACCCCAGGTCAGACCCGCAGTAATCTGTCAAAGTTAGCTACTGACAAAGCGATGGTTTGCCCAAGTGGCCTTTGTGCAAATATCATTCAAGGAAGCACTGGTTTGGAAGATCTCAGATGTAGCCATTGTTCTAGTAGAATGAGACTGAACGGAGGTGTCAGGTTTCATGCCCTTTGAACAATAAATAAAGGTGGTACAACTAGAAAGTCAGTCGATAAGGTTAACTTTGGTAACTGGTAGGCCTATCCTAGGCCCTGCAAATGTGATAAACAACTGTACCGTCCTCCAAAACTCTTTCATTCCATGTAAATAGAAACGTAACTGTATATGAACAGCTAACAGATGCAGTATTTATTCCCCTTTATTAATATAATTAGGGAAAAAAAACAGCCAAGGCTGGTCAAAGAGGACAATGCACTTGAGCTGCACATCATGTTCAAATCATCATAGGTAAAATCCAATACGACTTCCTTGCATGCTACAGGTCCCCCTCTATGACCCAGGAGACACATACCATGTATTTAAAATTACTAGAAACACTACCCATCCAACCCAACACCATATTCATTGGTGACTTCAATTACCCCACTATTAACAGAGGAATCCTATACGACACCAAATGTACATGCACAGAGATTCCTCGATTTTGGAAACACAAACTCCCTGGACCAGATAGTCAATACACCAACCAGGGGTGTAACCACACTAGATCTGATTCTCACTAATATGGCAGACTGCTGCACACCCCCTACTATAATGCCTTCCCTGGTAAGGTCAGACTACAAAATGGTCTTCTTTGAAGTAAAAATAAAACATGGACCCCCAGCTAAACCTGGAATATTCAGGAACTATTCTAAGGCTAACCTCATGCTATTAAGTGAGAAAGTACAGTTGTGTACACCTACCATAAATGTAGATGTTCAAGTGTATTCACCGCTGCAGTCATCACATTTGGGTTATCTGCCTGCAGGCAGCCCTCAGCCGGCCTGAATACCAGAGTTTCTGCGTCGGATGCTGTCGCTTCTTCCATGACGTCAGGTCATCAGGGGTATAAAACATGCATCTGACGCCATTACCTCAGTGGTACACCCCAGCAAAAAGCAAATACACATGATATAATATATGCCAAACAAGAAGGAAAGGTAGAGTCAAGAGAAGTCAGGGGGCTGGAGGCAGGGTAACCAGGAATGCAACAGTAAATACACTCGAACATCTACATTTATGGTACGTGAACACAACTGTACTATGTTCTTCATGTTTCACTGTTGCAGTCATCACATTTGGGTTGATTCCCAAAGTTAAGGGGGGGGTGGAGGCAGTTAAAGAGCATTAGGGCTAGCAATCAAGCCTTGTAAAACTGCTGTGGCAAATCCAGCTCTGGATTTAGAAAAGATAGGCATGTGGTTATGCTTGGTGAAAGTATGTACAGAGCTCCAGGTAGCAGCTTCCAGGTCGTCCCTGGTAGGGACTCCTCTGTGAAATGCCGTAGAGGTAGATGCAGCCCTGGTGGAATGTGACCTTATCCCCTGTGGGGTATGTTTTCCATGGTGCTCGTAGCAGAAATGGATGCAATGGGCTATCCATTTGGAAATGGTTTGCTTTGAAATGGCCTTCCCCTCTGCAGCTGCAGCAAGGCTAACTAGCAGCTGGTCAGATTTTCTGAGAGGCTTAGTTCTGTCCAAATAGACATTAAGCTGTCTGTGCACGTCCAGAGAATGCAGTATCCTTTCCCCCTTATTTTGAGGATTAGGGAAAAAAGTAGGCAAATGAATGGACTGGTTTAGAGCCACACTAGACACCACCTTGGGCATAAAGGATGGATTAGTCCCGAGGGAAACCCTGTCCGCATGGAAGATTAATGAAGGGTTCCACTGGCATGAGGGCCTGCAGTTCAGACACTCTTCTTGCAGAAGTGATGGCTAGAAGTAAGGCTGTCTTCCAAGAAAGGAATTTCAACTCTGCTGTAGCAGCTGATTAAAAGGGGGGAAAAGTGAGTTTTTCCAATACAAAGTTAAGGTCCCAGGCTGGAGTGGGAGCTCTCCTGGGAGGGGGTCTTACATTTTTTGCCCCTCTAAGGAATTGCTTTAGCAGGGGATGAGAGAAGAGGGGTGGGCTCAGTATTATAATGTGCTGAAATGGCAGAGGCATGAATCTTAATTGATGAGAAAGGCCCTTGTGGAGCATTTCTGTTAAGTACTGTAGAATATGAGGTAAGCTGGGTACCCTTGTGCCCATCCCCTAAGCCTGGCTCCAGGAACAGCATCTTTTCCACTTTTCTGAATAGGATTTTCTAGTACTAGGCCTCCTTGCTCAAGAATGACATCCAGCACCTGCTTACTGGGGGTTGTTAGAGGTGAGCTCAAGGAATTAGCCAGGCTGCAAGGTTCAGGGTTTGAAGCTGAGGGTGCAGAATCTGGCCCACCTGCTGAGACAGCAGGGAAGGGGTCTGAGGCAGGTGCCATGGCTGCAGCACTGTCGGACTGCGCAAAAGGGGGTACCAGTGGTGGCGTGGCCAGTCTGGGGCAATCAGGATTGTCCTTGGCTTGTCCTGTTTGATCTTTAGTAGAACCTTCAAGAGGCGAGGCAGAGGGGGGAAGGCATAAATTGAGAGGCTTTCCCACGTAAAGGACAGGGCATCCACTTTCCAAGCTTGACTGTGGGGAGTTCTGGTGCAAAATTCAATTGGTAGTTCTGAGGGGAGGCAAACAGGTCTACCTCTGGTGTACCCCATTTGTTCCTCAAGAGCTTGAATATTTTGGGTTCCAGTCTGCATTCGTGTGGGTCTATGAGATTTCTGCTCAAGTCATCTGCCAGTGAATTTAGTTTTCCTGGCAGTAATTGAACTTGCAGGTTCACTTGGTAGCTCAAGGCTGTGTTCCACAGAGCCATGGCTAGTCTGCACAGTGGGTAGGAATGGGTTCCCCCCTGCTTGCTTATGTACCACATAACTGTGGTGTTGTCTGTCTTTACCAATAGTTGTCTTGGAAGAATAAGGTCTGAAGGCTGTCAGAGCATTCTGTACAGCTAACATTTCTTTTTGATTGATATGTAGTTGCATCTGGTTTGGGTTCCATTTGCCCTGAATGCACTGTCCTGCCATGTGAGCCCCCCATGGATAGTCTGATGTGTCTGTTGTTAGAGTTTGGGCGGCAGGGGGAAGAGTGAAAGGGAGTCCCTTGTTGTGGTAGCAGGCCTCTGCCCACCAATGGAACTCTGCCTTTAGACAAGGAATGATAGGAACCATGGTTTCCAGGTCCTGATAATGTTGACACCATAGACTTTTTAGATACCATTGAAGTTTCCTCATATGCAGTCTTGCATATGGAATTAACAGAATGCAAAAGGCCATGAACCCTAGGGCTTACAGAATTTTCCTTGCAGACAGCTGGGTGTTTGTGGCCAGTAGGTTGTCAAACTTGTTTCTCCAGAGTGAGGAATGTCATCTGGGAAGTTGTGTTCAAGCTTGTTCCCAGGAATACAATCTGTTGGCAGGGTACTAGGCATGATTTCTTCTCATTGATGATATACCCCAGTGAGTTTAAAAGTCTCTCTAAAAATGCCAGGTGTTGTAATAGCATATCCTGACTTTCTGCCTGAATCAGGCAGTCGTCTAAGTATGGGTAAATCTGAAACTTTTTCTGCCTGCAAAATGCAATGGCTGGAGCTAGGAACTTTGTGAATACCCTGGGCGCAGTAGATAAGCCAAAGGGAAGTGCAGAGAACTGATAGTGCATGTAGCCTGCTCTGAAACGTAGATATTGTCTGCAGGATTCCCTTATTGGGATGTGCAGGTAAGCTTCTTTTATGTCTATGGTTGCCAGCCAAGCATCCCTGGCTAGCATAGGAAGAAGCTGTTGAAGAGTTAGCATTTTCAATTTTGGAACCACCAGAAAGGTGTTGAGAATAGACAGGCCCAGGATTTGGATGCCAGGAGTTTTCTTTTCTGGGAACCAGGAACAGTCTTGAATAAAAACCTTGTCCCCTTTGTTCTGCAGGAACAGACTGAATAGCCCTGATACCTAGGAGAGAGATCACTTGTTTTTGGGCCTCCGCCCACTGATTTGGGGGAAGGTCTGGCCATCCACTTGGGGTTGGGAGTGAGAGGAAGTGGAATCTGTATCCTAGGGAAACTATGTTTAAAACCCATTTGTCCTGGGTAATGAGTTCCCAGTTTTTTGCATGCAGGGCGAGCTTTCCTCCTAAGGGAGCAAGCAGTTTAGCAGGGCTTGGAAGAGTTAAGGATAAGTCATTGTGTCATTTTTCCATACAGGGGTGGCTTACTACTCCCTGCTTTGGAAGTGGGAGCCCTCCACTGCTTAGATCTATGCACAGCCTGAGACTGAAGTCTTGGTGGTCTGCTGCTCCTGGGTTTGGACTGAGGAGGCCTGGAAGGGACTGGAAAAGACCAGTTCTTTGAAGGCCAATGCCTACTGAATCTAGGAGGCTGTACTTGTAAGAAATCTTTAACAGTTTGCATATATTTAGCTTTTTCCTCCATCTTTTTGAGGACGACTTCTGCTTTGTTGCCAAAAAGGTGGTCTTGGTTTAAGGGTACATCTAGTAATTTAGCTTTAACATGATCTGACAAGTTTTGTTCCTTAAGCCAAGCATGCCTTCTAAGTACAGACCCAGTGACAGCAACCCTGCAAGATGTTTCTAAAGCATCAAAACCACATTGCAAAGTACGTTTACCAACTTGTTCAGCAGAATGCATTAACTCTTTCAAATCTTTGTGTTCCGCACAGTCAGGAATCAACATCATTTTCTGTTTAAGTAGTCCTATAATATGCTGCTGATACTTTAATATATGAAACTGACAATTTAAAGCCCTAATGGCCAAAGTAGCAGAAGTGTATACCTTCTTACCCCCATCTGTCTAAAGCTCTAGAGTCTCTATTAGAAGGGACAGGATTTTTGGCATAGTAGCCTTAATGCCTTTTGGTCCTTGGGAAATGGTTTCTGGATCCGCAGTAGGATTCTTGAAGAGGAATTTGTGAATGTCAGGTACTCTGTAGTACCTGTCCAGTTTCCTGGGAGCTGGAGGCAAAGTGCCTGGGGTAAGGCTGGATTCCAAGAAAACATCATCTACAAACTCCAGAACAGGGGACATAGCTAGGGGCCTGTGTTCAGGCAGGAGTAAAAATTCCCCAAGTCTCTTTTTGGATTCAGAATAGTCCTGGCTTTCGCAGCGGAAATGCTCCCTAAGGGTATGCAAGGTTTCACCAAAAGAAAAATGTGGAGGGGAAGCAGAGAGAATTGAATCTTCTGCATCACAATCTTCATAAGTAGATAAGGGTAAATCCTGGTAGTCAGAAGGAACAGAGATATCGGATTCCCGATCAGAAGAATCAGAAAGAAAACCAGTTCTAGGTCTCTTAGAGGGGGAAGGCTGGCTTCCCCTTAAGTTAATAAGGTCTTCAGCCATTCTAATCATTCGTTTTTGAGGCATATGGGCCTGAGAATGCCGTTTGGTCATCGGTTTTCTAGGCGAAGTGTGAGCTTTAGGCCTCAGAAATTCGGTATTCTTAGCTTGAAACAAAGTCATTGGTTTAATATGAAAATCGGTAGGCCTGAATACACCCTCAGAAGCCGGCGCCTGCACAGAGGCTCCAGACCCATCCAAGGTAGAGACATCTGCAGGTTCCACAGTCAAAGAAGAATTTTACGGCGAATGGGTCTCAGTAGTGGCCTGCGAATCTGTAGTAGCGGTATCAGGGGCTGTGAAAGCACCTCACTGAGTACCGGTGGACTGGCGACTAGCTTAACGGAAGCATCGTCGGCAGTTTTGGATTTATGCGATCTGTCTTTATCCTTACGTTTCTTCGGAAGATTGGTAGTCGGATGGTTTAACAAAGCCATTTCGGAGTACGGAGATCGAGAATGAAAGTATTTAGCCTGACGAAGAATAGTTTGGGCATTGAACAAAGCACAAAACCGACAGCGAGGGATGTCGTGGTCTGGGCCTAAACAGGTGACGCAGTAAGAATGAAAATCTCTATGAGGTATTTGCTTTACACAGGCAAGACAATTGTTAATTTTTTCTGACATCGGTTAGAACAAGAAAAAAGGATCCCCAATGGGGTACTTATCTTTTTGAAGACTTCAGGTCTGAACTCAAAAACAAAAATTTCAGGAGTCGGCCGACTGGCACTTGCGAACTGCTTCTGCTTCAGGCATGGCAAGAAAGACTGATGTAATGGCGTCAGCTGCATGTTTTATACCCCTGACGTCATGGAAAAAGTGACAGCATCTGACAAAGAAATCCGAAGACGCTGATATTCAGGCCAGCTGAGGAATACCTACAGGCAGATAACCCAACTGTGATGACTGCAACAGTGAAACACAAAGAACATCCTGGCAACATTTCAAGCCCCATAAACCATGAGAACACTGCTACTTGTGCAGAACTGTTTACAGAAACCCTGTACAAGGATGTTAATATCTGCACAGAGGCAGCTGTACCCACCAGGAAGAAGTACAGAATGAACTCAAAAAAACAAGCCACCCTGGCGGAATCGCAACATCAATAGGCTGTATAACAGGAGGAAGAAAATCATGGCAAAAATTAGGAATTGGAGCACTCAGCAGGATAAAAGCACTCTCAAACTAAACAAACAACTCAGAGGACAAATAAAAGTCAAATTTGAGGTAGATTTGGCCTCCCAGGCCAAGGATAACCACAAAGCATTCTTTAGCTATGTCCACAACCTCAAAGGCAATACACAATTGTGTGCAGAGCTCACTGTAAATGGAGCCACCTATACTGAACCAGAAGATACAGCAAACCCCCCTGGCTGATGAACTCAGCTCCAACTTTACCCCTCTCTCCAATGCAACTTTCCCTCAAGAAATATCATCAAATACAACTCTCCCTACTATCACTAGGGAATAGGTCCTTAATGCTTTCTCTAAGACCAAGACCACTGCATCAGTGGGCACAGACAATATCCTAGGATGCCGTCTAAATAGCATGAAAAGTACAGTTTTGTACCTATCATAAATGTACATCTTCGAGTGTATACACTGCTACAGTCATTACACTTGGGTTATCCTGCCGTCAGGCGGTTCCCCAGTCGGCCTGAGTTCCAAAGTCTTGGTCCGGCGTTGGTTGCTGTCGCCTCCTCCCTGACATCAGTGCGACAAGGATATACAAGATGCAGCCGACGCCACTTTCTTCAGTTTTTCTTGCCCCAAAAAGGTAGGCAATTCAATTTGCTAATAAAACATACATAAGAAGAGCAATCAACAACTTTCAGATACCAGCAAATACTCCCCATAAGTAGTAAAGGGTAGAAGACATAGGTACGTACCAGCAAGTAAGAGGGGAAGGAGGGAGGGTAACCTGGACTGCAGCAGTGTTTACACTCGAACATCTACATTTATGGTAGGTACAAAACTGTACTATGTTCATCGTGTTACACTGCTGCAGTCATTACAATTGGGTAGAATTCCAAAGCTGAGGTAGGATGGCTGGTTCTATAAGGCATTAGGGGTGGCTATAAGGCCCTGCAGCACTGCAGTGGCGAAGCCAGCTCTGGATTTAGAGTATAGAGGCAGATGGTAATGCTTGGTGAAAGTATGTAGAGAACTCCAAGTTGCTGCTTCCAAAATGTCCTTGGTAGGTACTCATCTGAGGTAGGCAGTTGAAGTGGCTGTTGCCCTGGTGGAGTGAGATCTAATGCTGTTAGGTACAGGCTTCCCATGATGTGTATAGCAGAAAAGTATACAGTGACCTATCCATTTTGAAATAGTCTGTTTTGAAATGGCTTTTCCCTGTGCTCCTGCAGTTTATGCTACCAATAATTGCTCAGATTTTCTGAAAGCTTTGGTTTTGTCCAAGTAGAAGCGTAACTGCCTGTGCATGTCCAAAGAATGCAGTAGTCTCTCCCCTTTATTCTGTGGTTTTGGATAAAAAGTTGGCAAGTGAATAGTTGGGTTAAGAGCCACACTTGATACCACCTTTGGCATAAACGTAGGGTTAGTTCTTAAAGACACCCTGTCTTGGTGGAAAATGATGAAAGGTTCCACTGCCATTAGCGCCTGTAATTCTGAAACTCTTCGTGCTGATGTTATTGCCAGGAGCAGAGCAATTTTCCAAGAAATATATTTTAAATCTGCTGTGTTAGCTGGCTCAGAAGGAGGTAAAGTAAATTTTTCCAACACGAAGTTGAGGTCCCAAGTTGGAGAAGGTGCTCTGCAGGGCAGTCTTATGTTTTTAGCCCCTCTGAGGTACTGTTTTAGCAAAGGATTAGAGAAAATTGGTGGATCCGTGTTGTAAAGATCAGAGATGGCAGAGGCGTGGATCTTGATGGATGAAAAGGAGAGGCCTTTGTCCAGCATCTCAGTTAAATATTGTAGTACCTGAGGAATGTCTGGGACAAGAGGGTCAAGGCTGTGAGCCTGATTCCAGGCACAGAATCTCTTCCATCTATCCAAATAGGCTTTCCTGGTACAAGGCCTTCTGGTCTCCAGAATGACATCCATAACAGCTTTGGAGAGAGGCATTGCTTGCTTGACTAAGCAATCTTCCATGCAGCCAGGTTTAAAGTCTTTAGCTGGCTGTGAAGTATCTGATTGTTGTGCTGAGTCAGCAGATGTGGGATTTGAGGCAACATCCAGGGTGGTCCTTGTGCTAAGTTCTTTAAGATTAGGTACCAGTGCTGGCGTGGCCAGTCTGGTGCAATCAGGATCATCTTTGGCTCTTCTTGCCTGGCTTTTATGAGTACCTTTCGAAAGCGAGGTAGTGTTGGGAAAGCATATACTTGTAGGTTTTTCCAGCTGAATGAAAGGGCATCCACTTTCCATGCTTGTGGATGTTAAGTCCTTGTGCAGAATTTCTGTAGCTGGCAGTTCTTTGGGGATGCAAACAGATCTATGTCCTGGCTCCACCATTTCTGTGTTATCATTCTGAATATTTGTGGATTTAATTCCCATTCGTGGGGATCCATGATGTTTCTGCTTAAGTCATCTGCCAGTGTGTTTTTCTCTCCTGGCAGGAATTGTGCTTGCAGATGAACTTGATAGCTTAGAGCTGTGTTCCACAAGGTCATGGCTTGTCTGCAGAGGGTATAAGAGTGAGTGCCCCCTTGTTTGTTTATGTACCACATAACTGTGGTGTTGTCCATCTTTAGTAGCAGTTGTCCTGGATGCAGCAGGTCCTTGAAAGCTATAAGGGCATTTTGTACAGCTAGCATCTCTTTTTGATTGATGTGAAGATGCCTTTGTTCTGCGGGCCACTTGCCCTGAATACATTTTCCTGCCATGTGTGCTCCCCAAGCGTAATCCGATGTATCTGTTGTCAGTGTTTGCCTGGCTGTGGGTTGAGTAAAAGGCTGTCCCTTGTTGAGGTGACAAGCTTAAGTCCACCATCGAAACTCCTGTTGAAGGCAAGGAATTAGTGGTATAACTGTTTCCAAACTTTGACAGTGTTGAGACCAGACACTCTTTAGGTACCATTGTAGTTTCCTCATATGCAGTCTGGCATATGGAATTAGTAATATGCAAGATGCCATGTAACCCAAGGCCTGCAGAATTTTTCTTGCAGGGAGTTAGGTTCTTGTTGCCATCAATTGAAAATATTGAGTCAGTTGTCCTTGCTTGTCTGGCGTGAGATAAGCCATCTGGGTCGTTGTACTCAAGCTGGCACCCAGGAATATTATCTCTTGTGAGGGCACTAGTTTTGATTTCTTTTCGTTTACTATGTACCCTAGGCAACTTAATAACTTTTTTTTTTTTACAAACGCCAGATGCTTTAGAAGAATGTCCTTGCTCTCTGCTTGAATCAGGCAGTCGTCCAGGTACGGATAAATTGGAAATCCTTTCTGTCTGCAAAATGCAATTACTGGTGCCAGGCACTTTGTGTAGACCCTGGGCGCAGTAGATAAGCCAAAGGGCAGTGCAGAGAATTGATAGTGCATTGAACCAGCTATGAATCTGAGGTATCTTCTGCAGTTTTGTCTGATAGGGACATGCAGGTATGCCTCCTTGAGGTCCAAGGTTACGAGCCAAGCTTTCTTGCCCAGCATGGGAAGAAGCTGCTGTAGTGTCAACATTTTGAATTTCGGAAGTGTTTAGGGTAGGAAGATCCAGAATGGGCCTTCAGGCTTTGTCCTTTCTGGGAACCAGAAAGAGTCTTGAGTGAAATCATTGTCCTTGCTCCTGTGGTGGTACCTTTTGAATAGCTCTCATGTCCATGAGTGCTGTAATTTGTTTCTGAGCCTCTGCCCATAGATTTGGTGGCAGACTTGGCATTCCTTTTAACCTTGGCAGAGTGTGAAAATGGAACCTGTAACTTTGAGATACAATGTTGAGAACCCATTTGTCTTTGGTGATCATATGCCAGTTGTGATAGAAAAGTGCCAGTTTTCCTCCCAAGGGGGCTGCCAAGAGACAGCTGTTTGGTAGCTGTAGTGGGAAGTCATTGGGGCTGTTTTTTATATTGTTGGGGCCGGTCTTCCCCTTCTTTCTGGCCTGATGCACCCCATTGTCAAGGCCTGTAAGGACCTTGTGGTTGACCTCTACCTCCTTGGACGTCTGTACCTGCCCCTTTGAGGTCTGACTGCAACTGGAAAGGACCAATTCTTTGCTGGCCACTTTCTGCTAAATCGAGGAGGCTGAACCTGTACGAAATCCTTCACCGTTTGCATAGATTTTGCCTTATCCTCCATTTTCTTTAATACCTCTTCTGCCTTAACTCCAAATAACACAGCCTGCTGCAAAGGTGCATCCAATAGTTTTGCTTTAAAATGATCTGGTAACATATGTACTTTTAACCAAGCATGTCTTCTAATGACAGAACCTGTAACTGCTGCTCTACAGGAGGCCTCAAAAGAATCAAAACCACATTGCAAAGTATGTTTTCCCACTTGTTCAGCTGCATGCAATACATCCTGCATTTCCTTAAAATTAGGAGGATCTGAATCTGGAAGCATTTTTTGTTTCAACTGAGACATCAAAAACTGCTGATATTTTAGCACGTGAAACTGGCAATTTAAGGCCCTCATTGCTAAAGTTGCAGACATATATACTTTCTTCCCCCATCTGTCTAATGCTCTGGAATCTCTGTCAGAGGGGACTGGATTCTTTGCTGATGCGGCCTTAACCCCTTTGGGTCCCTGAGAAATAGTTTCAGGGTCAGCAACAGGCTTTTATAAAGAAATTTGTGTGAGTCAGGGACTCTGTAGTATCTGTCAGGCTTAACTGGGGCTGGAGATAAAGAATCATGATTTAAGCTGGATTCAGTATACACATCATCCATAGTATCTAACACTGGCAGAATAGCAAGGGGTCTGGTGTTGAAGTAATAAAAGGAAGTCTCTGAGCCTTTTCTTGGATTCTGAGTAATCCTGGCCTTCCCAATGGAAATGCTCCCTCATGGTATGTAAGGTTTCCCCAAAGGAGTAGACCTCAGGCGGAGAAGCTGATGGAATTGATTCCTCAGCATCAGAATCCTCATAAGGAGGTAAAGAGTATCCTAGGTCTGAGGATAAATCTGAAGAGATGGATACCTGGTCGGATGAGTCACAGTCTGCATCCTGTCTAGGCCTTTTATCAGGAGGGGGGGATAGGACCCCCTGATCAGAGTGATTAGGTCTTCGGCCATTTTGAGCATTTGTTTCTTAGGCATGGAGGCCTGTCCTGGAGAATGCTGTATTTGTTTCTTTGTTTTTAAAGGAGGTTTAGACTTAGCAGAAGATTTAATGCTTAACTGAGTAGGTCTGAAAACACCCTCTGAAGCTGCGGGTTTGTTCAGCTACTCCGAATCCCTCTGAAGGGTTAGTTTCGGTAGGCTGAAAATCTTGTGCGCCCGAAGGCCCAGCCATCTCCACGTGGGAGTCAGAGGCGGCCTGTGGCTCTACAAAAGCGGCCGTCAGGGGCTGCGAAGGTGCCTTGCTGAAAACCGGAGAACCGGCGACTGGCCTCGAAGAGGCTTCGTCGTCAGTTTTGGGCCTCGGATGCCTATCTTGTCTTTGCGCTTTGTATGTATTCCGGTCGTCGGAAGTTCCAACGGCATGGTTTAATTGAATTTTCTGCCAAAATAATGTTGGGCAAAATCAAACCGACATTTAACAGTGCGCTTGTTAAACCTAGCACAAAACCGACAACCAGTGACGTCGTGGTCTGGGCCTAGGCATGAGATACAATAAGAATGGAAATCCTTATGAGGTGTTTTGCTTCCCACAAGAAATACAGTTATTAACTTTTACTGACATCAGTCTGAGGCAAGAAAAAGATTCCCCAACGGGGGTACTTGGCTTTGTAGAAGACTTTGGTTCTGGATTCAGAATGAAAATCTCAGGAGTCGGCCAACCGGCACTTGCGAACTGCTTTTGCTTCGGGCACCACGCGGCAAGAAAGACTTAAGAAAATGGTGTCGGCTGCATCTTATATACCCCTGTCGCACTGACGTCAGGGAGGAGGCGACAGCAACCGACGCCGGACCAAGACTTTGGAACTCAGGCCAACTGGGGAACCGCCTGACGGCAGGATAACCCAAGTGTAATGACTGCAGCAGTGTAACACGATGAACATCATGAACTATCAGGGCCTCTGAAATTACTATTTAACTACAGCCTTCAAACAGGCTTTGTGCCTCATGAATGGAGAAAGGCGACATGCCTACTTAACATGGTGGACTTCTTTGAGAAGGTCACCAAAGCCATGGATGAGGGCAAAATCGTTCACACTGCTTACCATGACTTGGCCAAGGCATTTGACACAATACCCCACTCGGGCACTGTTGACAAACTTGAGAGGTTAGGTACAAACTAGTATGTCACCTGGTGGATAACCAATTGGCTCACAGACAGGACCCAGGAAGTTAGAATTTGAGAGCCCACCTCTCAAAAGAGGCCAAGTCACAAGTGAAGCCCCTCAGGAATTGATCCTTGGACCTCTCCTTTTCTCAGAAGTCAAGACCAATGTCAGTGGTCTCTGCCTGCCTGACTAAATTTGCACAGGATTGCAAATTAGGAACTGTCACTGAATCTCACACTGACATAAATGTTCTCCAAGATGGGCTGACACAGACAAAACTGGTATCAGAGCAATGGACTAAAACTAAATGCCAAGAAATGCATAACCGTATCCTTTGGGAAGTCATCCATCCGTCGTAACTATCATATTGACAACACACTTAAAGTTGACGCAGTAGTCAGGGACTTAGGGACACACATAGACAGTAATCTAGCCTTTGACAATCAAGTGTTTACAGTGGTAAGGAAATCATTCCATGTTGTGCAACCTACAAAGGTATGGGATTTAAGTCCAAGGAGGTCTTTGTTCCACTGCAGTCGGCATTCATCAGGCCTATCATGGAGTACAATGCCCCCCCTTTGGTATGACCTAACCAGGCATATCCAACAAATGGAACATCCGCAGAGGCTGCTCACTAAAAGAATACAGGGAGTAAGTAAAATGTCCCATGCAGACCGCCTCAGGGCCCTATCCCTCTATTCTAGCTCCCACAGGCTTTTGAGGGGAATATCTACGTGTAGCATACAGGGAATTGTTAGACCCCACTATGATGGACCTCCTGCATATCTACAAAACAAACAGTATCAGAATTACCCATTTTAAAATCTTAAACCTTGCCTGTGATATAAATAAGACCTGCTGAAGAGACAGGAATGCATCCCAAGGACTACCCCCTCTACAGAATAGGCTCCCCATTCATGTGAAGCAGAGTTCCTCCCTAACCCAATTCAAGTGCAACATGGATAATTGGATGGGGAACAGGAAATTCATTCCTGGTTTGGCACTTATGTCTCACAGGCACAGGTAACCTGTAAATGGCTAATGTCCCAGGCCCATGCTTACACTTATCAAGGGCATCAAAACTTTTCAGAGATTTGAGACGCATGGCTAGACTAAAGGCTCTTGTGGTTGTTAACCTAGTAAACACCTATGACCCTATGAACCTACGACTGAGAAATCACAGACAAACAATCTTCTGAGGAGGAGTTGAGAAAGTACTAGTAAAGAACTCTACCCAAACTGAATAGGGTACGGAGCTGAACTCTCAGCCTTTTCAAGTTCTCTTACTACAGCATAATGCTCTGACCAGCTCTTATGATGAGCAGACAAAAAAGATAACAGTGATGCCTTTATCAGTATTACTTGTGGTAATGTACATACTAATGTTTCTAAGGTTGGAATCCCAAAGGGAAATAGCGTACACCAATAATTTTCAAAGCTATATTTTACCAAGTTTAAAGCTATACCCTGCTTTGCTCCTGCCATTACCAAGATGCAGGTCACATGAAATTTTAAAAGCCATTACAGTTCCACAGTGCTGAGATATGAGCATTTAAAGACTAACAACATAAATGTACAAAGCTGATGGTCAAATATATCATCAGCACAGATCATATCCCCTTCAACTGCACCTTCATTACTTAGCTATTGAGAGAACAAGGGTAAAGTCACAACCTTCACCATCATGTCCACATTAACTGATGCAAACACATTTTGAATTAGCTGTATCGCTAGTAAAAGTCATGCGGGAGTGCTAAAACCAGCAGACGGAAGACAAAGCAAAAACAAATGCTTCAAAGTTGATGCATGCATACATATATCTACATACACATATAAGCAAACCCACTCTCGCATGATAATTTTCCTAGGATATCACCAAAGGGTCATGCTTAAAAGGGGAGTTTGATTCCACAAAGTATAATACACAGATATACAAAGCAATGTGCCAGATGTTGGAAGCAACAGTGCCAACAAATGGTGACTACTGAAAGTGCATCTACAAAAAACAATGGCTTACTGGTAAAAGATCTCTGCTTCAGAGCTCCAAGATTCAACCCTGATCTCCTCTTAGTGTATTTGTGGAATAAGCATGCAATCCCAGTGCCTGCATAGGTCTTCTCCCAAAATTGCAAACTTCTCATAGAGGCTGAACGACAAACTATTTTTATACAATGCATTTACCCTTGTCCTAATGGCTTTTGTCAGGGTTCACCACGTAGCACACATATATAGGTATATAGGTTAGTACTAGGCTAACTGCCCTTGTGAGCTATTTTAAGCCTAGCCAATTATCCCTTGTGAGACTCAAACCCTGCATCTTGTGGTTGTAAGGCAAACACCTTAACCATTAGGCCATCCCCCATGGGGGGGCTAGAAAGTACAGTTTTGTACCTACCATAAATGTAGATGTCCGAACTGGATAGCATCTGCAGTCATAACAAATGGGTTGTCCTGTCGTCAGGCAGCCCTTCGGTCGGCCGGATTCCAAAGTCTGGGTCCGGCTTCGGCTGATGTCGCACTTCACCCGACGTCATCTCTGCTGGTCTTCGGGTATAAAGGCATCAGCCGACGCCATTTTCCTCAGTGTTTCTTGCCCCAGATGCCAGTTGCCCTCTTGGAAGGCTAAATTTTGGATAAATGCCAATGTTTCCAAAGGATAGAAGGCAAACACAAAAAATAAGCATGTATGTACATATATACAAACAAATACACCATAAGAGACTCCCCCCCCCCAGCTAGCTATTTGGAGGGTAAATACCCTAGGAGTACCACAGAGGGGAAGGAGGGAGGGTAATCCTGACTGCAGATGCTATCCAGTTCGGACATCTACATTTATGGTAGGTACAAAACTGTACTATGTCCTTCATGGATGCATCTGCAGTCATAACAAATGGGTAGAATACCATAGCCAACTAGGGGAGGAGGAAGAAGAAATTATGGTGTGGTTAGGATCCCTTGCAGTACAGCAGTGGCAAACCCTGCTCGGGATCTAGAATACAGAGGTAAATTATAATGCTTGGCAAATGTATGCACGGAGGTCCAAGTAGCCGCCTCAATAATGTCCTTGGTTGCCACTCCTCGTAAGAAAGCTGTGGTAGTGGCTGTAGCCCTTGTAGAATGAGGCCTTATGTTCTGTGGAATTGGTTTTCCATGGAAGGAGTAACAGAATCTTATGCAATTTCCTATCCATTTGGAGATTGTCTGTTTGGAAATTGCTTTTCCTTCCCTTCCTGTTGCATAGGCTACAAAAGCTGGTCAGTTTTTCTGTTACTTTTGGTTCTGTCCAGGTAGTAGCGTAGCTGTCTATGTACATCCAAGGTATGCAGCATTCTTTCCCTCTGTTTTGTGGACTGGGAAGAAGGTAGGTAGGTGGATTGCCTGGTTTAAAGACACTCTGGATACCACCTTAGGCATAAATGTAGGATTAGTTCTCATGGACACCCTATCTTGATGGAAGATTAGGAAGGGTTGTACTGCCATTAAGGCCTGTAGTTCAGAAACCCTCCTTGCTGAGGTAATTGCCAGTAGGAAAGCAGTTTTCCATGACAGGTGCTGTAGATCTGCTGTTGCTGCTGGTTCAAACGGAGGGAGTGTCAACTTTTCTAGCACAAAGTTCAAGTCCCATGCTGGTAATGGTGGTTTCCTAGGAGGTTTTACATTCTTGATCCCTCTGAGGAACTGCCTGAGTAGAGGATGTGAAAAGACAGGTGGATCAAAGCTGTATTCTGCTGAAATAGCTGATGCATGTATCTTGATGGAGGAATAGGACAGGCCTGTATGTAGAAGCTCTGCCAAATACTCCAGAATGTTAGCAATATCTATATTCGACACATCTTTTCCTCTTTCAGCACTCCAAATGACAAACCTTTTCCATTTTCCTGCATAGTTCCTTCTTGTTGAAGGTCTGCTGGCTTCCAGGATAATGTCTTTAACCCTTTGGGAAAGATTTGGATTAGTTGCTGCTATGTGATGTTCCAGGCAGTCAGTTGCAAAGTTTTTAGGTTTGGGTGCATTATGCTGTAGTTGTTCTGAGTTAACATCAAAGGCATCAGGGGTATTGACCACATTTTCTCCTGAGACATGCTCCTCAGCAATGGGTACCAGTGTTGCCTTGGCCAGTTCGGAGCTATCAGGATTATCCTTGGACGTTCCTCTTTGATTTTCAGTAATACCTTGTGTATCAAAGGAAGAGGTGGAAATGCATATGCTGTCAGACCTTTCCAGCTGAAGGAGAGCGAATCCACCTTCCATGCAAGTGGGTGGAATGTCCTTGTGCAGAATTTTTTGAGCTGGTGATTGAGAGGGAAGCGAATAGATCTATTTGTGGCATTCCCCATTTCTTTGTGATGGTCTTGAAGATGTCGGGTGTAGCATCCATTTGTGAGCATCCGAGGTGGTTCTGCTTAACATGTCTGCTAGGGTGTTCTCTTTTCCCGGTACAAATATTGCCTGTAACTGGATGTTGTAGCTGAGTGCCAGATTCCATAGGTCCAAAGTCATTCTGCATAGGGGTATGAATGAGTGCCTCCCTGTTTGTTGATGTACCACATGACTGTGGTGTTGTCTGTCCTTATCATCAAATGGCCTTCTTTGAGGAATGGTCTGAATTTTGGATTGCCAGTTTTACTGCCAGCATTTCTTTTTGGTTTATGTGCAGGTCCAGCTGGTCCTGAGTCCACAATCCTTGTACGCATTTGTCCAGCATGTGCCCCATCCTAGGTCTGAGGCGTCTGTTGTGATGGTTTGGCTTGTTCGAAAGTTGTGGAAGGGTAGGCCTGGGTTTGACTGGCATGCTTGAGCCCACTATAGGAACTCCTGTTTTAGGCATGGGATTAGTGGTATTTCTGCTTCTAGGCTGTGCCTGTGTTGAGACCATAAATTCTTTAGGTACCACTGTAGTTTTCTCATATGCAGTCTGGCATGTGGGACCAAGATTATGCATGATGCCATGAAGCCCAAGGCCTGCAGAACTTTTCTTGCTGTTAGTTTGTTCTGTTTTGTTAATGCCAAGAAGTAAAGAGGGAGTTCTTTTGTTTTTCTGCAGTTAGGAATGCCATTTGTTTTACTGTGTCCAATTCCGTGCCCAAGAATGTTCTTGTTTGGGATGGTATCAGTCTTGATTTTTGAAAATTGACTGTGTATCCCAGGGCTTGTAGCAAGTAAATGACCCTTTGTAAATCTGTTGTCAGCTTGCTTTTGTTGTCCGCTTGTAGCAGGCAGTCGTCCAGGTATGGATAAATTTGGATTCCCTGTAGCCTGCAGTGAGCGATTACTGATGCCAGGCATTTTGTGAATACTCTGGGCGCAGTAGATAAGCCAAAGGGCAATGCTGAGAATTGATAATGCTCTGATCCTGCAAGAAATCTGAGGTATCTTCTGCAATTTGGTCGAATGGGGACGTGCAGGTATGCCTCCTTGAGATCTAGAGTTACCAGCCAACACTCCTTGCCCAGCATGGGAAGAAGTTGCTGTAGGGTCAGCATTTTGAATTTTGGGACAATGATATATGTGTTTAAGATGGACAGGTCGAGAATAGGTCTCCAACTTTTTCTTTTCTTGGTACTAGGAAGAGTCTGGAATAGAATCCTTTGCCCTGTTCTGTTATTGGTACTCTTTCCACAGCTCTCATCTTTGTTAATTCTGTTATCTGCTGTAGAGCTTCTAATTTCTGATTTGGAGGCAGGTTTGGCATTCCTCTTTTTACTGGTAAGGTGTGGAAGTGGAACCGGTAGCCTTGGTCTATGGTTTGCAAAATCCACTTGTCTTTTGTGATATAGTGCCAATTTTTCGAAAATAAGGCTAACTTTCCGCCTAATGGTGCTGCTATTTGCTCCCTGGTAGGCGGAGTTAGAGCCAAGTCACTGTGATTGTCCTGTTGCAGTGGTAGTGGTTGTGTTTGTGCCTCTGTTGTTACCTTGCCACTGTCGTCCTCTGTAGGCACCTCCTCTGGATTGATTTCTGCCTCTGGAGCGTCTATTCCTGCCCCTTTGGGATCTTATGGAGTCAGGAAAGGACCAATTTTTGGCAGGCCAGTTCCTGCTAAACCTTGGGGGCTGAACCTGTAAGAAATCTTTAACTGTTTGTACAGATTTTGCCTTTTCTTCCATTTTCTTCATTACCTGCTGGGCAGGTGTACCAAATAAACTGGCCTTATCCATAGGAGCATCTAATAGCTTAGCTTTAACATGATCCGGTAAGACCTGCTCTTTCAACCATGCATGTGTTCTCATCACTGTGCCAGTCATGGCTGATCTAAATGAAGCCTCCAGTGCATCATAGCCACATTTTAAGGAATGGTTACTAACCTGTTGTATGTTATTCACTATTTCTAATACATATTTCTTATCTATAGATTCATCAGAGGATACTTTTTTAGTTAACTGATCAAGCATAAACTCTTGGTATTGGATCATGTGAAACTGACAGTTTAAAGCTCTAGCTGAGAGAGTAGCCGAGGTGTAAACTTTTTTCCCCCATCTGTCCAAGGACCTGGATTCCCTTTCTGAAGGAATAGGGTTTTTTGCTGTGGTCGAGGCTACTGCCTTAGGCCCCTGGGAAATAGTTTCGGGTCTGCCAGTGGGGCCTTGTATAGGTGGTGATGAGTGTCTGGGACCCTGTAAAATCTATCAGGTTTGGCAGGGGCTGGAGGTAAAGAATCAGGAGCAGTGCAGACATCATTAAATGCATCATCCACAACAGGCAAAACAGGAGGTATAGCTAAGGGCCTATGTTGTGGTAAATGCAGAAAGGTCCTAAGCCTTTTTCTTGAATGTGAGAAATCTTGTCCCTGCCATTGAAATTGTTCTCTCATGGCATGTAAGGTTTCCCCAAAGGAAAATTCCTCTGGTGGAGAGGCAGCTGGAATGGATTCTTCAGCATTGGAGTCTTCATAAGTAGAAAAAGGATCCTCTGGCTGTTCTGTAATGTCGGAGTCATCCGCAGAATCATCAGAGGACACTGGCTCGGGGGGCTCTGTCCTAGGTCTCTTTTCTGGGGGCTGAGAGGCCCTGTCTGGGTGAGATTGGGATCCCCTAATTAAGGATATTAAATCTTCTGCCAGAGTAAGCATTTGTGAACTAGAGGTGGGCCTGTGTGAGGGAGGTTTAACAGGCACTGACTTAGCAGATTTGGCTGCTTTAGCCCTGGCAAAGGCCTTGATAGACATGGCTGCAGGGGGTCTAGCAGCACCACGTGCTGGGGTAGAAACATCCAAAGGGATGGTGTCTGATAACTCACTAGAAACCACAATTGTAGGCAAAATTTCTGAGGCCGATTCAGGTAAGGTAGCAGGAGCCTCAGTAGTAGCCATGGATTCGCTGAAGATTGACCAGTTTTCTCGGTTTCGGCGAAACCGAGACACTCGCTTGCTTAACCGTGGTTTCAGCGAAACCGCGGACCGCGAGTGTCGGTCTTTTCTTGCGTTTTTAACAATTTGGGTAGTCGGAGGATCCGGCGGCATAATGTAAGCAAAGTCTGAGCCGAAAAATTGTTCAGCAAACTCCGACCGGCGCCTGGCGTTCGTCGGTTGAAGAAGCGCAGGCGAACAGGCTGCTACGTCATGGTCTGGGCCTAAGCAAGGCAGACAGTAAGAGTGGAAATCTTTATGAGGTATTTGTTTCCCACAAGTTAAACAGTTATTGACTTTTTCTGACATCGGCTGAGGCAAGAAAGAGTCCCCAACGGGGTACTTAGCTTTTTAGAAGTCTTCGAAGTAGTATTCGGTAGTAGTAATCTCTGGATCGGACCGACCGACACTTGCGAACAGCTTCTGCTTGGGCCACCCGGCAAGAAAGACTGAGGAAAATGGCGTCGGCTGATGCCTTTATACCCGAAGACCAGCAGAGATGACGTCGGGTGAAGTGCGACATCAGCTGAAGCCGGACCCAGACTTTGGAATCCGGCCGACCGAAGGGCTGCCTGACGACAGGACAACCCATTTGTTATGACTGCAGATGCATCCATGAAGGACATCATCAGAAGGCTGCGGGATCTATTGCCATTGCAGATGCTTAACTTCATCTTTCTAATACCGACACTGCACTGCACCAAAAAGAGATGGGTGTGTGTGGGTGTGTGCACCACATTAAACTGAGATCTCATCTTCCTAAGCTAGGAGCAACTCAGGTGGAAGTAAATGAAAAGAGAGGGTGGAGCTTTATGCATCACATTATTAATTCACTATACACACACAAGCTCATTAATAATACATCATGCAAAAACTAATAATTCTTTCATACTTTAAATGTGCAGCATTCTTCATTGTACTCCTCCCCAACACACTTTCGATAACAACTGTTTGTGCATTCTTTGAAAATACAAAATCATAATCTCACATTTATAACAGTTTACTAGACCTATATTTCCATACATTAGGTCACATCATTCTACCACAGCTCAGACAAAAAGGAAGACTGTAGTTCCAGTTCCTCCATATCACTGGGATTAAACTATACTGCCACTTGCTTTCTTGACTGCATGTTTAAATTTTTAAACACGTGGTCCTTCCTTAGGGCACAAAACATTCCCACAGTCAGTAATAAATCTTTGTTAGATATTTGGTTTACTAGACATGTATAAATGTATTGTTTTGTCAGTTATCACAGAGGATTAAAACTATGGGCTACTAAAAAGCAGCTCTTGGTATTCAGTGTACAAGGGCTGATTCTGTCTGCCTCTATTTGCCTCTGCATACCTCTGAAAAAGTCACTTAACTAGATAGTGCTACCAAGCTGACTCTGCAAAAGATACATGTCCAGAAAGCTTACCCATTGAAAAAGACTGTCTAAGAATTCCCCCTATGTCATTCACTGCAAATCCAAAAAGTGTAATTATAGTGACCCAAATAACATATCTTTTCAATGTCTTCTAAATTATGCTTCTGATCTGCATAATCTGTTATTTGTATGCCTCCAATTCCTAATATGTCTCACTGCCACACCTCCACTGACTCAGAGCAGCATGTGAAACACAATTTTTCTGCAACTTCTTGTAATCGAATACTTTTCAGAATTCCTATACATATATGGTATACAATGTATATACTTCTACAAATACACAAGAGCTCCAGCTAACACTTCAAACAAGACACACAGCAGTTTCCGAACAGTCTTCTCATCATGTGACTACACATAATTCACAATGTTTAACCACATCAGTCCATAAACTTACCAATTCATCAATTTAATGATTTTATGGAAGAAAGAGAACTAGGTGGAAACATCCAATTCATCTTCTGCCATCTCCACAATATCCAGTTCTCAGTATTTTCATTCTATGCAGCAGTATCACTTTCCCTCCCTCTAACAGCAACCCTCTGATGCCATCTACTGGGAAAAAAAACAGAAAGGGAATTTCACTGGTGTCTTGACTACACAACTCATCTGTATGACTACCACCCTGGGTCCCCCCTAAAAATAATCCATAAACACACTGGGACTATCCCACTTAAAAAAATAAATAAATATACACGCGTGCGCACACACACACATAATATATACATACATCACAGCAAGAGGTTCTCCAGTTCGATCCTCGGCTGGGTGCCTTCTGTACGGAGTCTGCATGTCCTCCCTGTGGTCGAGTGGGTTTTCTTCGGGTGCTCTGGTTTCCTCCCACATCCCAAAGTTATGCTGTAGGTGGATTGGACACTCTAAATTGGCCCGAGGCATGAATGAGTGTGTGCGTGTGCCTTCTGTGGTAGGGTGGCTGGCAACTCGACACTGTCAAACTCTACTGCCAATCATGAGCAGACAGGTGATCCACTGTGGCGACCCCTAACCAGGAAAAGCCGAAAGAAAACACACACACACACACACACACACACACACACACACACACACACACACACACACACACACACACACACACGGATCTAAGACTTTGGACGAAAGTTCACAAGCCCAAATCCATTACCAGCGAACACACTTTAACAAAAGCATTTTCATCGAAAAAGCGCTTTCGTTAAAGTATGTTAAACAAAAAACAAAACAAAATCTACTTGAATGCAGGGGGGCTGTGCCCCCCCATACCCCCCTACTTTAATATTCTCACTCTGAGGTCGCACTACAGTGGGGAAAAGGGAATTTTCCCTTACCGCACCGTAGTACGACCAGAACAACAAGCATGCTTACGCAAAAGTGCTGCTTTGGTGAACAGCACTTTTTCGCGCGGGTATGTTCACCAAATTGGGATTCGGTGAAAGATGCAGTCGAGCATCTGTACTGATCCCATACACACACATATATACATATATATATATATATATATATATATATATATATATATATATATATATACACACATATACATACACACACACAGATATATATATATATATATATATATATACATACACACACACACACACACACACATATATGGGTGGCCTAATGGTTAAAGTGTTTGCCTTACAAACACAAGGTGCAGGGTTTGAGTCTCACAAGGGATAAGTGGCTAGGCTTAAAACGGCTCGCAAGGGCAGTTAGCTTAGTACTAACCTATGAACCTATATATACACATATACACACACACACATATATATATATATATATATATATATATATATATATATACACACACACACACACACACACACACACACACATACATATAGTACAGCGGTGTGCACTTACCATAAATGTAGATGTTCGCGTGTATTCACCGTTGCAGTCATCACCTGTAGGGTTATCCCTGCTGTGGTAACCCTCGGCCAGCCTGAATACCAGAGTCAACTTTTTTCTATGCCATTATGTCAGTTTTTCTTGCCCTAACCAGTCAAAAGCCCAAGTAAATATGGTGGTCCTGTTGGCTAAAAGCCATCATTAGAAGCTTATGCCTTCCTAAAGAAAGAACATATAAGGAGGAAAAGGGGACAGAAACCAGGACAGAAGCAGTGAATACACACGGACATCCACATTTATGGTAAGTGCACACACAACTTTACTATGTTCTTCGTGTTTCACTGTTGCAGTCATCACCTGTGGTAGGACTCCCAAAGATGAGGAGAGGGGTGAGTAGGATTAGTAAGATACCTAGGAATGGGTCAGCATGCCCTGCAGAACTGCAGAGGCAAACCCCTTTGCTAGCCTTAGAAAATAGAGGTAGGTGGTAATGCTTGGTAAAGGTATGGACAGAAATCCAGGTGGCAGCGTCCAGGATGTCCCTGGTGGGAACTCCTCAGAAGAATGTTGTGGAAGTGGAGGCTGCCCTAGTGGAATGGGCTCGAACAGACTTAGGGGGTGGTTGCCCATGTAAACTGTAGCCAAAATGGATACAGTCCGATATCCATTTGGAAATGGGCTTTTCCTCTGCCCCTGGGGCAAAGCTGACAAATAGTTGTCTGTTTTCCTGAAGGGTTTAGTACAGTCCAGATAGTACCGAACTTGTCTGTGCACGTCTAGTGAGTGAAGAATTATTTCCCCCTTGTTTTGAGGGTTAGGAAAGAAGGTGGGTAGATGTATGGCCTGGCTGAGAATTGTATTATATACCACCTTGGGCATAAAGGAGGGATTAGTCCTTAGGGAGACCCTGTTTGCATGGAAAATGATGAAGGGCTCAATGGCCATCAGTGCCTGAAGTTCTGAAACCCTTCTGGCTGAGTTGATAGCTAGTAGAAAAGCAGTCTTCCAGAAGAGGCATCTTAGTTCTGCTGAAGCAGCAAGTTCGAAGGGTGGTAAGGTTAGTTTCTCCAAAACATACTTCAGGTCCCAGGCTGGCATGGGTGGGCCTTCTGGGAGGTCTGATATTAGAATCCCCTCTGAGAAATTGTGTAATCAAAGGATGGGAGAACAGGGGCTGATCTGTGTCAAAATGAGCTGAAACGGCTGAGGCATGGATTTTAATAGAAGAGAAAGAGAGGCCATTATTAAGTAGCTCTGCTAGACAGTCCAGGATAAGAGGGATGGAAGGTTGTGAGGCAATGCCCCTTCTGGCCTAGCTCCAGGAGCACAATCTTTTCCATTTTCCTGCATAAGATTTTCTGGTGCTGGGCCTTTTGGCCACTGTGATAATTTCTGGGACCTGTTTGCTTAACAGGGGCCCCTTGTTTGCCTTTAGAGTATTAGCTATGATGATAGTTTGAGAGTCTGCAAGTCTGGGTGCAGCATTTCCTCTCCACGAGTCAAGAGGTCGGAGATCAGGGGAAGCTGCCTGGGAGGCTGTAATGTCAGGCTGCAGAGTAAAGGGTACCAATGTTGTCTGGGCCAAACTGGAGCAATGAGGATGGCCTTTGGTCTCTCCTCCCTTATTTTGATCAGAACCTTGGGAATACGAGGCAGAGGAGGGAATGCATACACAAAGAGGGTGTTCCAGGGGAAGGTCAAGGCATCCAGCTTCCATGCTAGGTGGTGATACTACCCTGGTACAGAATTTTTTTCAGCTGATGGTTGAGATGTGAAGCAAAGAGATCCATCTCCAGAGTCGCCCACTCCTGAGTAATTTGTAAAAAGATTTTTCTGTGGAGCTGCTATTCATGGGGGTCCAGTAAGTTTCTGTTTAAGTGGTCTGTCAAGGTGTTGTTGATCCCTGGTAGGTATTGGGCTATTAGGTATAATCCCATGGAAGAGGCTTGTCAGCCAGAGATTCATGGCTAGCCTGCAGAGGGGGTAAAATTGCGTCCCTCCCTGTTTGCTGATGTACCACATTACTGTGGCATTGTCTGTTTTGCTAAGGAGAACCCCTGGCTTGAGGTGGCATTTGAAAGATGTCACAGCTTTTTGTACTGCCATCATTTCTTTCTGGTTGATGTGTAAGGGAAGGTGCTGGGCATCACAAAGACACTGGGTGCACCTGCCTTCTAGGCGAGTGCCCCAAGCAATGTTTACAGTGTCAGTGGTAAAGGTCTGCCCAGTTGGGTGAAGGAAAGACCCTTGTTCTTGGCACAGGCCCCTGCCTACCAGAGAAACTCGGTCCTTATACAGGGGATCAGAGGGAGAGAGGTCTCTAGAAATTGAGTGCTGACACCAAAGGTTCTTTAAATGCTACTGAAGTTTTCTCATGTGAAACCTGGCCAGAGGAATTAGAAGGATGCAAGATGCCATGTACCCAAAGGCTTGCAGGAACTACCTCGCAGTGAGGTGACTTCTGGACGCCAGGTAGGTAAAGTAGAGAGGTAGAAAGCTCTGCTTTTCTGGGGATAGGAAGGCCATTTAGGATGCTGTGTCCAGCAGTGCTCCCAAGAAAATCATCTTCCTAGAGGGTGACTGCTTTAATTTCTTCTCACTGATGGTATACCCTAAAGAAGTAAGGAGGGTTTTGACAAAGAGGAGGTCCTTCAGCAGCTTTTCTTTGCACTCTGCCTGAATGAGGCAGTCATCCAGATAAGGGTAAATCTGTATATATTTCTGTCTGCAAAAGTCTATGGCCGGGCTAAGCATTTGGTGAATACCCTGGGAAAAGTAGATAAGCCTAAGGGTAGCACAGGGAAAGTATAGTTGTGTACACTTACCATAAATGTACATGTTCGAGTGTACTCACTTTTGCAGTCATCACATTTGGGTTATCCCTGCCAGGGTAGCCCTCGGCCGGCCCGAATACCAGAGGCTTAGTACTTCTGTGTTGGTTGCTGTCGCTTCAGGACTGACCTCAGGTCTTCATTAGTATAAAGTAAGGCAGCCAACGCCATTACATCAGTTTTTCTTGCCCTGTCAGGAGCCCCCAAGTGGGAGACAGGTTCTGGTGGAAGAACCCCACCAGTAGAAAGTAAATACCAAAAAGTCCCTTGTAAGGAGAGAGAAGAAAGAAGAGGGGGATGAAGGGAGGGAAAAGTACAGTTTTGTACCTACCATAAATGTAGATGTTAGAGTGCTTATACAGCTGCAGTCATTACAGATGGGTTATCCTGCCGTCAGGCGGGTTCTCGGTCGGACGAATTCCAAATTCTAGGTCCGCGTTGGTTGTCGGCGCTTCTTCCCGGACGTCAGTGTGGCAGGGGTATTAAAGAGGCAGCCGACACCATTTTCTTCAGTTTTTCTTGCCCCAGATGTCAGGTGCCCCCAGAAGGAAGGCAAAACATAATGTTATGCAAACATGCAATAGAGATGAATCAAAAAACAGTAGTTGCAAGCAAATACACCATAAAAGAATACCCCAAATAGGTTGTATGATAAAGGTGTTTGTCATAAGGCCTGTCCTAGGAGGGGACGGACGGGAGGTAACCTGGACTGCAGCTGTATGAGCACTCAAACATCTACATTTATGGTAGGTACAAAACTGCACTATGTTCATCGTGCATACAGCCGCAGTCATTACAGATGGGTAGAATCCCAAAGCTAAGTAAGGGTGGTAGGCACCAAGTGGAACTAAGAGGAGTGAGGATGCCCTGCAGGACTGCTGTGGCAAAGCCCGCTCTACATTTTGAGTACAGTGGAAGGTGTAGTGCTTGGAGAAAGTGTGCACTGAACTCCAAGTAGCTGCTTCCAAAATGTCCTTGGTAGGGACCCCCCTGAGGAAAGCTGCAGAGGTAGCTGTGGCCCTGGAGGAGTGGGATCTGATGTATGCAGGCACAGATTTTCCATGAAATTAATAACAAAAGCGTATGCAGTGGGTTATCCATTTTGAAATTGTCTGTTTGGAAATAGCCTTTCCTTGAGCACCTGTAGCATAGGACACAAAGAGTTGCTCAGATTTCCTGAATGGCTTTATTCTGTCCAAATAATAACGAAGTTGTCTGTGAATGTCCAAGGAATGTAGTAGTCTCTCCCCTTTGTTCTGTGGATTTGGATAAAAGGTAGGTAAGTGGATAGTCTGATTCAAAGATGCACTGGATACTACCTTTGGCATGAAGGTAGGCTTGGTTCGTAAGGAAACTCTGTCCTGATGGAAAATGATGAATGGTTGCACAGCCATGAGGGCCTGCAGTTCCGAAACCCTGCATGCTGAGGTGATAGCCAGAAGGAAGGCTGTTTTCCATGACAAGTATTGTAGCTCTGTTGAAGAAGCCGGCTCAAAGGGAGGCAGGGTCAGCTTTTCCAATACGAAGTTGAGGTCCCAAGCTGGAACTGGTGGTTTTATATCTTTTGCCCCTCTGAGGAACTGCCTTAATAGAGGATGTGAGAATAGAGGAGGGTCTGTGTTGTATTGTGCAGAAATGGCTGAAGCGTGGATCTTGATGGATGAGAAGGAAAGGCCACTGTTTAACATCTGAGCTAGGTACTGTAAAATTTGAGGTATATTTATTACCCAAGGATTCTGGCCCTTTTCTTGATTCCAGGAATAAAATTGTTTCCATTTGGCGGAGTAGGCTTTTCTAGTAGAAGGTCTTCTGGCCTCCAAGATGACATCCTGCACCTCCTTGGAGAGGAGAGTCTGTTGGGAAATTAAGGTATTCTCCATGCAGCTAGATTTAGGGTTTTGAGCTGGCTGTGAAGGGTTTTGTAGTTGTGCTGGGACAACAGAAGAGGGACTAGAGGTAGGAGCCATGGTGGGGAGTGTGTCAGGCTCTTTAGGAGCAGATACCAGTGTTGTCGTGGCCAGTCTGGAGCAATGAGAATCATTTGTGGCCTCTCTGCTCTGGCTTTTAATAGAACTTTGGTCAGTAGAGGAAGAGGCGGGAAGGCATAGACTGTCAATGTTGTCCAATTGCAAGAGTGTGCGTCCACTTTCCAGGCCTGTGGATGATAGGTCCTTAAACAAAATTTTTTCAACTGGTAATTTCTGTGGGTAGCAAATAGATCTAGGTCTGGCTGTCCCCATGCCTGAGTTATCTTTGAGAAAACTTGAGGATGCAACTTCCATTTGTGTGGATCTGTCATATTTCTGCTTAGGTTGTCTGCCAGTGTGTTTTCCTTCCCTGGCAGGAATTGTGCCTGTAGTTGAATTTGCAATTCCAGTGCTGTGTTCCATAGGGTCATGGCTTGCCTGCACAGGGGGTATGAATGAGTTCCCCCTTGTTTGTTTATGTACCACATGACTGTGGTGTTGTCTGTCCTTATCAATAGCTGGCCTGGATGCAGTAGGTCTTTGAAGGTCATAAGAGCATTCTGCACGGCTAGCATCTCCTTTTGGTTGATGTGTAGGTGCTTCTCTTTTTGGGACCATTTTCCCCTGAATGCACTGATCTGCCATGTGTGCTCCCCAGGAGTAGTCTGAGGCATCCGTTGTGATGATTTGAGTTGCTTGAGGTACACAGAAAGGGAGACCTGTGTTTCTTTGGCATGCTTGAGCCCACCACAAAAATTCCTTTTGAAGGCATGGAATGAGTGGTATAACCGTTTCCAAGCTGTGGCTGTGTTGAGACCATAAGTTTTTTAGGTACCATTGTAGTTTCCTCATATGCAGCTTTGCACATGGGATTAGTAGGATGCAAGATGCCATGAATCCCAGAGCCTGTAGGACTTTCCTTGCAGTTAGTCTGGTGAAAGTTGCCATTTTGCTGAAGTATTGAGACAGTTGCCCTTGTTTGTCTGGCGTGAGGTAGGCCATCTGGGTGGTTGTATTTAAGCTGGCACCCAGGAAAATTATCTGTTGAGAAGGTATTAGTTTTGATTTCTTTTTGTTCACTGTGTATCCCAGGAAGTTTAACAGTTTTATTACAAACGCCAGATGCTGCAATAGAATGTCCTTGCTGTCCGCTTGGATCAGGCAGTCGTCCAGATATGGGTAGATTTGTATTCCTTGTAGTCTGCAGAAGGCAATTACTGATGCCAGGCATTTCATAAACACTCTGGGCGCAGTAGATAAGCCAAAGGGCAATGCAGAGAATTGGTAATGGGTTGAACCTGCAAGAAATCTGAGGTATCTTCTGCAATCTTGTCTGATATGGACATGCAGGTATGCCTCCTTGAGTTCCAATGTTACCAGCCAAGATTCCTTGCCCAGCATGGGAAGAAGCTGCTGTAATGTGAGCATCTTGAATTTTGGCACCTGTAGATATGCATTTAGGATGGATAGGTCTAAGATAGGTCTTCAATCTTTGTCTTTCCTTGGTACCATGAATGGTCTGGAATAAAAACCTTGACCTTGTTCTTTTGCAGGTACCTCTTGAATCGCTTTCATATCCATGAGAGCGGAAATTTGTCTTTGTGCCTCTGCCCTTTGATTTTGTGGCAGGTTTGGCATGCCTCTCATTTTTGGAAGGGTGTGAAAGTGAAACCTGTAGCCTCTGTCTATAATGTCCAGAATCCATTTGTCTTTTGTAACAATATGCCAGTTTTTTGAAAATAATGCCAGTTTTCCGCCCAAAGGTGCTGCCATTAAAGCTTTGCTTGGCAGGCATAGGGGGAAGTCATTGTGTCTGTTTTCTAAATGACTGTGATCTATCTTCTCCACCTCTTGGGGTTGGTGCTTGCCACTGTCTTGCTCTGTAAGATCCTTGAGGTTGCCCTCTACCCCTTGGGTGTCTGTATCTGCCCCTTTGACGTCTGTCCATGGCTGGAAAGGACCAATTGTTTGAAGGCCAGTTTCTGCTGAAACGTGAAGGTTGTACCTGCAGGAAATCTTTCACTGTTTGCATAGATTTCGCTTTTTCCTCCATTTTCTTTAGTACCTCCTCAGCTTTAACACCAAACAATACATCTTTTTGAAGTGGTGCATCTAATAACTTTGCTTTGACATGATCTGGTAAGGTTTACTCTTTCAGCCAAGCATGTCTACGTATAACGGACCCCGTGACAGCAGCTCTACATAAGGCCTCTAAAGCATCAAAACCACACTGCGAGGTATGTTTACCCACTTGCTCTGCACCATGCAACAAATCCTGCAACTCTTTCAAATCTGGTTGTTCTGTTTGTGTCATTTTGCTTTTTAACTGGGATAACAAAAACTGTTGGTACTTTAACATAAGAAATTGACAGTTTAATGCCCTCATGGTTAAAGTGGCAGATGTATACACCTTTTTCCCCCACCTTTCTAATGCTCTGAAATCTCTCTCTGAAGGTTAAGGGTTTTTAGCAGTAGAAGCCTTTATTCCCTTGGAACCCTGTGAAATAGTTTCTGGGTTAGCAGTATGGCTTTTATAAAGGAACTGGTGAGAATCAGGGACCCGGTAATGCCTGTCTGGTTTAACAGGGGATGGAAGTAAAGAATCTGGATTAAGGCTGGCTTCTGCGTACACATCCTCCAAAATATCTAAAACAGGAGGGATAGCCAGGGGCCTATGCTGGGGGAGCAGTAGAAATTCCCTGAGCCTTTTCTTGGAATCTGAGTAATCTTGGCCTTCCCAGTGAAAGTGTTCCCTCAAAGTATGCAGGGGTTCCCCCAAAAGAGTAGTCCTCGGGGGGGGGGGCGAGGAATAGACTCCTCAGCAGTCTTCTAAAGGGGAATAGGCGTAATCCTGGTCCTCAGAATGTTCTGAGGTAATAGAAGCCTGGTCTGAGGAAGGGTAGTCTTCCTCCAATCTGGGTCTTTTGTCAGAGGGGGGTTGGGAACCCCTGATGAGAGTTATCAAATCCTCAGCCATTTTAAGCATCTGCTTTTTAGGCGTGGGGCCTTGAGAGGAGGTCTGAGGACCCTGTTTTTTAGTTTTCATGGCTGCTTTAGATTTAGTGAAGGATTTAATAGAGAAGGTGGAAGGCCTGAAGACGCCTTCAGAAATGGCAGGCCTGACTAAATTTTGAGTTTCCCTGCCAAGAGTGGCGTCGGTATCTGCAGTAGGTATGGAGACCGAGGAGCCTGCGGCCTCGGGTACTGAAGTCACCGGTAAAATAGTTTCATCGGTATTCAAGGGCTGCGTAGGTGCCTCGCTGAGAACCGGAGAAACGGTAGTCGGACTAAGCGTGGTCTCAGTACTCGGTGCGGACCTCGGATGTCGGGTCCTTATCTTTGCGTCTTTTGCTTAAAACTGGTGTCGGTGTATCCGACGACATGATATAATTAAATTTTTTTCAAAAAAAAACGAAGGGCGAACTCCGCCCGGTGCTTAATAGTGCGCCTGTTGACCCTAGCACAAAAATGGCAGGCCGAGACGTCGTGGTCTGGGCCTAAGCAAGGTATACAGAAAGAGTGGAAATCCTTATGCAGTATTTGCTTCCCACAAGAAATGCAATTATTAACTTTGTCCGACATCGGTCTGAGGCAAGAAAAGTTTCCCCAACGGGGTACTTAGCTTTAAAGAAGACTTCGGCCGAAATACTTTTGTAAATCTCAGGAGCTGGCCAACCGGCACTTGCGAACTGCTTCTGCTTCGGGCACCGCGTGGCGAGAAAGACTGAAGAAAATGGCGTCGGCTGCCTCTTTTATACCCCTGCCACACTGACGTCAGGGAAGAAGCGACGACAACCGACGCCAGACCTAGACTTTGGAATTCGGCCGACCGAGGACCCGCCTGACGGCAGGATAATCCATCTGTAATGACTGCAGCTGTATGCACGATGAACATCCAGGACTGCAACAGTGAATACACTCGAGCATCTACATTTATGGTAAGCATACACAACTGTACTATGCTCTTCGTGTTTCACTGTTGCAGTCATAACATTTGGATTGATTCCCAAAGCCAGTCATGAAGACTAGGGGCTGACAAGGATGCCCTGCAAGACTGCAGAGGCAAACCCTGCCATGGATTTGGAGAAGATAGGCAGGTGGTAGCGTTTGGTGAAAGTGTGAACAGATGGCCAGGTGGCAGCCTCCCGGATGTCTCTGGTGGGGACTCCTCTAAGGAAATCTGCAGAGGTGGAGGCTGCTATGGTGGAGTGAGTCCTGACCCCTTTAAGGGGAGGCTTCCGTGTTGCTTGTAACAGAAATGGATGTAGTTTGTTATCCATTTGGAAACTGTTTGGAGATTGCTTTGCCCTCTGCCCCTGCAGCAAAGCTAACCAGCAACTGATCGGACTTTCTGAAGGATTTAGTTTTGTCTAAATAGAATCTGAGCTGTCTGTGCACATCTAGAGTGTGCAGGATGCTTTCCCCCTTGTTCTGTGGGTTAGAGAAACAGGTGGGCAAATTAATGGATTGGTTGAGAGCCACACTGGACACCATTTTGGGCATAAAGGAAGGGTTAGTCCTGAGGGAAACCCTGTCTGCATGGAAGATGATGAAGGGCTCCACAGCCATGAGCTCGTAGACCCTTCTGGCTGAAGTGATGGCCAGAAGGAAAGCGGTCTTCCAGGAGAGAAATTTTAGCTCTGCTGAAAATGCTGGTTCAAGGGGGGGGGGGGGCAGGGTGAGCTTTTCCAACACAAAGGTAAGGTCCCAACCTGGGGTTGGTGCGCTTCCGGGTGGCCTCAAGTTGCTAGCCCCTCTTAGGAATTGTTTGATCAGAGGATGTGAGAAAAGGGGCTGCTCAGTGGAGAAATGAGCAGAGATAGTACAGGCATGAATTTTAACAGAAGAAAAAGAGAGACCAGTGTGTAGCAGGTCAGCTAAGTAATCCAGGATGAGAGGGAGGGAGGGCTGTGCCGTATCTGCTCCCTTAGCCTGAATCCAGGTACAGAACTTTTTCCATTTGTCAGCACAAGACTTTCTAGTGCTAGGGCGTCTGGCCTCACATATAATATCTAGAACCTGTTTACTGAGGTTGGCAGATTGACTGGTGGTTAGGGAATAAGCCAAACTGCCAAATTGAGGGTCTGCAAATGGTGATGCATGAATTCTCCTTCCCTCTGGGTCAGGAGGATTGGGGTCTGAGTGAGATGCCATGGTGGAAGTGGGGAAAGGTTGCGCAGCGGTGGGTACCAGTGCTGGCGAGGATAGTCTGGAGCAATAAGAATTGTCCTTGGTTTGTCCTCCCTTATTTTGAGCAGTACCCTGGGGATGAGAGGTAGTGGAGGAAAGGCACAGACCAAGAGATTGACCCAGGGGAAGGACAGGGCAACCATTTTCCAAACCTTGCAGTGATGCTCCCTGGTGCAGAACTTGCTGAGCTGATAGTTGGTGTGGGAGGCAGAGGCCGACCTTCGGGGTGCCCCATTTCTGAGTTATTAGGGTGAAGGTTCTTTTGTCTAGCTGCCACTCATGTGGGTCCTGAAGATAAGTGGTCTGCCAGAGAGTTTAGAGAACTTGGCAGGAATTGTGCGAACAGGTGGAGCTGCATGGCAGAGGCTGTGTGCCAAGGGGTCATGGCCAGCCTGCATAGAGGGTAGGAATGAGTCCCTCCCTGCTTGTTGATATACCACATCACAACGGTGTTGTCTATTTTGATCAGGAGAGCCCCTGTGGAGAGAAAGGGCTTGAAAGCTGTCAAGGTGTGCTGGACAACTATCATCTCTTTTTGGATGATGTGCAGATGGATTTGCTGTGGGCTCCATTGGCCCTGTATGCACCCTGCTGTCCAGGTGTGCACCCCGGGTATAGTCTGATGCGTCTGTGGTGAGGGTCTGGGCAGTGGGGGTTGGTGAGAAAGCTAGTCCCTTATTGTGGGAGCAAGCTGCTGCCCAAAGAAAATCTTTGCTGAGGCAAGGAATCATGGGAATAAGAGTTTCCAGGTCTTGAGAGTGTTGACACCAAAGGCTTTTAGGTACCACTGTAGTTTCCTCATATGCAATCTGGCATATGGAATGAGTAGAATGCAAAATGCCATGAACCCCAGAGCTTGCAGGATTTTCCTTCCAGATAACTGAGGTCTGGTGGCTAGTTGAGAGAAGTAGGCTGTCAGGTAAGTTTGCTTCTCTGGTCTAAGGAATGCCATCTGGGATGTTGTGTCCGGGCTTGCTCCCAGGAATGTAACCCTTTGGGTGGGTACTTGTTTGGACTTCTTTTTGTTGATAGTGTACCCTAGGGAGGTCAGTAGGGATTTTACAAAAGTCAGATGCTTGAGCAGCTTTTCCTGGCTGCCTGAATTAGGCAGTCTAAAGTATGGGTAAACTTAGATATTCCTTTGTCTGCAAAAGGCAATGGCCAGAGCCAGACATTTTGTGAAAACTCTAGGAGCAGTATATAAGCCAAAGAGAAGTGCAGAGAACTGAAAGTGCAGAGACCTTGTCCTGAAACCTAGATATCTCCTGCATGATTCCCTGATAGGAATGTGAAGGTAGGCCTCTTTTAGGTCTACGGTGGTTAGCCAAGCATCCTTGGAGAGCATATGTAGCAGCTGCTGGAGGGTGAGCATTTTGAATTTTGGTATCACCAGGAAGGTGTTTACAATGGATAGCTCGAGGATGGGGTGCCAGGTGCCCTCTTTTCTGGGTACTAAAAAAAGTGTGGAGTAGAAACCTTGGCCTGTTCTGCAGAAACGTGCTCTATTGCCCTCGTAGAAAGCAGGGAAAGGACTTGCCTTTGCACCTCTGCCCACTAGTTTGGTGATAGATCTGGGGACCCTTTTGGAGTTGGAAGGGTGTGGAAAGAAAATTTGTATCCCTGGGACACTATATGTTGAGGACCCAGCGGTCATTGGTAATGGTGGCCCAGGTGCTTGTGTGAAAGGAGAGTTTCCTCTTAGGGGTAAGTGAAGGTGGGCAGAGGGAGGGTTGGGGGAGGAGAGTCACTGGGTTCTTACCATGAGGGGGTGGGGCTTTGGACTCCCTGTTTTTGAAGTGGAGGAAGTCCACTGTTTTGATCAATGCATTCCCTGTGGCTGCTGTCTGGGGGGGGGGGGGTCTGCTTCCATGGGGTTTGGGCTGAACTGACATGGTGGGAGCAGGAAAGGACCAGTGCTTGGAGGGGGCAATGCCTGCTGAACCTGGGTGGGAGAACCTGTAAGAAATCCTCAACTGTCTGCATAGATTTAGCTTTTTCTTCCATCTTTTTTAAGACCTCTTCTGCCTTAGTGCCAAATAAGTTGTCTTTGTGCAAGGGTGCATCCAACAATTTAGATTTAACATGGTCTGGCAAGGGCAGTTCCTTAAGCCAGGCAGGTCTTCTAAGGACAAAACCGGTGACTGCTGCCTTGCAAGAAGCTTCTAGGGTGTCAAACCCACAGTGCAAGGCATTTAGTTACTTGACTTGCAGAATGCATTAACTCTTGTAACTCTTTAGATTCTGCACAAGCAGGAAACGAAGACACTTTTAGTATGAGGAGTTCCAGGGTATGTTGCTGAAATTTTAGCATATGGAACTGGCAAATGTAGTGCTTTGATAGCAAGAGTAGCAGAGGTGTATACTTTTTTACTCCCTCTGTCTAGTGCTTGGGAATCCCTATCTGAGGGGGTGGGATTCTTAGCAGAGGTTGCTTTAATTCCTTTAGGCCCTTGAGAAATTAACTCAAGGTCAGCAGTTGGATTCTTTAAAAGAAATCTGTGCGAGTCAGGGATTCTGCAATATCTGTCTGGTTTTCTGGGTGCAGGAGGGAGGATGTCAGGAGTCAAGCTGGATTACAGGAAAAAAGTCCTCCACAACATCCAGGACTGGGGGGATGACCAGGGGTCTGTGCTGTGGAAGATCCAAGAATTCCCTGAGTCTCTTTTTAGAATAAGGGCAGTTCTGACATTCACATTGGAAATGCTCCCTTAAGGTATGCAGGGTTTCCCCCAAGGAAAAGTCCTCAGGAGGAGAGGTTGAAAGAATGGAGTCCTCTGTATCAGAATCCTCATAAGCAGAGAGAGGTTACATGTCTTCATATTCAGATGCAACAGAGTCATCAGACTCCTGGTTCAGACAAAATTACTGGGGACATACCTCTTTCTTTTGGAAGGGGTAGCTTGGCTTCCCCTGATCAGCATGATAAGGTCTTCCACCATTTTAAGCATTTGAGAGTGAGGTAAGGAAGCAGGTGGCTGAGACTGGGTCGGTGTCTTGGGTGTGGTTCATACACTGGGCCTTAGAAACTCTGTAGTTTTCAAAAGAACGGTGGACGCGAAAGAAGTCATCGGTTTGTAATGAGAATCGGTAGTGCGAAGTACTTCCTCAGAAGCTGGTGGCTGCTCAGCGACTCCGGACCCATCCAAGGGAGAGAACCACAGGATCCTTAGTCAAAGAAGAATTTTGCTGAATACCGGACTCTGAAAGGGTCTCTGTAGTGGCCTGTGAATCCACAGAAGCAGGCATCAGGGGCTGTGTGAAAGCGCCTCACAGAGGACCGCAGAAATGACGACTAGCTTAACGGAAGCGTCGTCGGTAGGTTCGGACCTGTGCAGTCTGTCTTTCTTTACGTTTTTTCGGAAGATCTGCTGTCGGGTGGCTTAGCAAAGCATTATCGGAATTTGAGGACTGTAAGAGAAAATATCTAGCTACAATAAGGGCCCGACGATGTATAGTTCTGGCGTTGAACAAAGCACAAAAGCGATAGTGGGGGAACGTCGTGGTCTGGGCCTAAGCAAGTGAGGCAGTAAGAATGAAAGTCTCTGTGTGGTATTTGCTTCACATAGGCAAGACAATTGTTAACTTTTTCTGACATCGGTTAATGCAAGAAAAAAGGATCCCCAACTGAGTACTTTTAGAAGACTTCAGCTTCAATTCGGAAGACGCAACTCGGGTAGAGGCCAACCGGCACTCGTGCGAACTGCTTCTGCTTCAGGCTCCGCTGCAAGAAAGACTTATGTAATGGCGTCAGCTGCCTTACTTTATAGTACTGATGACCTGACATCAGTCCTGAAGTAACAGCAACCGATGCAGAAATACTAAACCTCTGGTATAGGGGCTGGCCGAGGGCTACCCTGGCAGGTATAAAGTACAGTTGTGTACACTTACCATAAATGTAGATGTTAAGAGTGTATTCACTGTTGCAGTCATTACATTTGGGTAATCTGCTGGCAGGTTGCCCTCAGTCGGCCTGATTAACAACGTTTTGGGTCCTGCGTCGGTTGCGGTCCCTTCTTCCATGACGTCAGGTCATCCAGGGGTATAAAAAATGCAGCTGACGCTATTACATCAGTTTTTCTTGCCCCAGATGTCAGATGCCCCCCTAATGGGGAGCAAATAAAGACAAAAACACAAAAGTATACCTCCAACCAAAAGCAAAAACACCAAAAAGGCTTTAAAGCATAGTAAAGGAAAGTAGAAATATAAGCCAGAAAAATCTAGGGGGCTGGAGGGAGGGTAACCAGGACTACAACAGTGAATACACTCGAACATCTACATTTATGGCAAGTGTACACAACTGTACTATCTTCTTCGTGTTTCACTGTTGCAGTCATTACATTTGGGTAGATTCCCAAAGCTATGGTTGGGAGGAGGAGTCTATACAGCATTAGGGCCAGCTATAAGGCCCTGCAAGACAGCAGTGGCAAAGCCAGTTTTGGATTTAGAGAAAATTGGTAAGGAATACCGTACGAATGAAAATCTTTGAGGTATTTGCTTTCCACAAGTAATGCAATTATTAACTTAAACTGACATCGGTAAGGAGCAAGAAAAAGTTTTCCCAACAGGGTACTTATCTTTTAAGTTGAAGACTTCGGTTCTGAAACTCGAAAACAAAAATTTCAGGAGTCGGCTGACCAGCACTTGCGAACTGCTTCTGCTTCGGGCACCGCATGGCAAGAAAGACTGATGTAATGGCGTCGGCTGCATGTTTTATACCCCTCACGACCTGGCGTCATGGAAGAAGGGACAGCAACCGACGCAGGACCCAAGAATTTGTTAATCAGGCCGACTGAGGTCAACCTGCCAGCAGATTACCCAAATGTAATGACTGCAACAGTAAAACACGAAGAACATCCCAAATGTGATGACTGCAACAGTGAAACATGAAGAACATCTGAAAGGGTTGTGAGCCTGCTCTGAAGCGAAGGAATTTCCTGCAGGACTCTCTTATGGAGATGTGGAGGTAGGTATCTTTTGGATCTAGGGTAACTAACCATTTTTTGTCAGTATAGGCAGCAGCTGCTGCAAAGTTAGCATTTTGAATTTGGGGACCACCAGGGAGGTGTTCAGAATGGACAGATCCAGGATGAGACGCCAGGTGCCCTCTTTTCTGGGAACAAGGAACAGTCGGGAATATAAGCCTTTGCCTGTTTGATCTGAGGGGACAGGTTCTACTGCCCCTTGGGATATGAGAGTTTGAACTTGTTTCACTGCCTCTGCCCACTTATTTGGAGGCAAGTCTGGGTACCCTCTTGGGATTGGGAGTTCAATGAAAGAGAATTTGTACCCTTCGTTACAGAAAGCCAATTTTCTTTGCAGAGGGAGAGCCTTCTTCCTAGTTTTTGGTGAGTGAAAACAGGGGACAGGGAGTCATTGAGAATTTTTGCCATAGAGGGATGACTTAGAAATTACAGTTGTGTACACTTACCATAAATGTAGATATTTGAGTGTATTCACTGTTGCAGTAATAACATTTAGGTTTTCTGCTTGCAGTAGCCCTCAGTCAGCCTGATTATCAAAGTCTTGGGTCCTGCATTGGTTGCTGTCTCATCTTCTGTGACATCAGGTAGTCCAGGGGTATAAAACATGCAGCCGACGCCATTACATCAGTTTTTCTTGCCCCAGATGTCAGGTGCCCCCCTTAATGGGAAGCAATTAAATATGTATGTATGTATATATACATGTATATGTATGTATATATATATATATATATATATATATATATATATATATATATATATATATATAAGGTTATACCTCCAACAAAAAAGCAAAAACACCAAAAAGTTTTTAAGTATAGTAGAGGAGAATAGAGGTAGAACCAAAAGAAGTCAGGGGGCTAGAGGGAGGCTAACCAGGACTGCAACAGTTAATACACTCGAACATCTACATTTATGGCAAGTGTACACAACTGTACTATGTTCTTCGAGTTTTACTGTTGCAGTCATCACATTTGGGTATATTCCCAAAGCTAAGGTTGGGAGGAGGAATTTAAATAGAATTAGGAACAGCTATAAGGCTCTGCAAGACTGCAGTGGCAAAGCCAGCTCTGGATTTAGAGAAAATTGTCAAATGGTAATGCCTGGTGAAAGTATGTACAGAACTCCAGGTAGCAGCTTCTAGGATGTCTCTGGTAGGGACACCTCTGAGAAAGGCTATAGAGGTAGATGCAGCCCTGGTTGAATGGGGTCTAATCCCCTGTGGGATAGGTTTTCCATGGTGCTTATGGCAGAAATGAATGCAATGGCCTAACCACTTAGAAATGGTTTGCTTTGAAATAGCCTTCCCCTCTGCCCCTGCAGCAAATGCCACCAGCAGTTGCTCAGATTTCCTTTGAGGTTTAGTCCTGTCCAAGTAAAATCTAAGTTGTCTGTGCACATCTAAGGAGTGCAGTATCCGTTCCCCTTTGTTCTGTGGATTAGAAAAGAAGGTTGGCAAATGAATGGACTGATTAAGAGCCACACTGGATACCACCTTGGGCATGAAAGAGGGATTGGTCCTGAGGGACACCCTGTCCACATGAAAGGTGATGAAAGGCTTCACTGCCAATAAGGGCCTGTAATTCAGATACACTTCTTGCTGAAGTGATTGCTAAAAGGAAAGCCGTTTTCCAAGAAAGGAATTTTAACTCTGCCATTGCAGCTGGCTCAAAAGGAGGAAGAGTGAGTTTTTCCAATACAAAATTAAGGTCCCAGGCTGGAGTTGGGGCTCTCCTGAGTGGTCTTAAGTTTTTGGCCCCTCTGAGGAACTGCTTGAGCAGTGGGTGAGAAAAGAGGGGTGGTTCTGTGTTGTAATGAGCTGAAATGGCTGAGGCGTGCATTTTGATGGAGGAAAAGGAAAGGCCCTTGTGAAGCATCTCAGTTAAGTATTGAAGAATCTGAGGTAAATTGGGCGCTGCTGCAGCCATCCCTTGAGTTTGGTTCCAGGCACAGAATCTTTTCCATTTTTCAGCTTAAGATTTTCTAGTACTAGGCCTCCTTGCCTCCAAAATGACATCCAACACTTGTTTACTGAAGGATGGTAACAGAGAGATTATGTAATTAGCCAGGCTGCCAGGTTTAGGGTTTGAGGCTGGGGGTGCAGAATCTGGCTCTCCTGCTGAGACAGCAGGGTAGGGGGTCTGAGGTAGGTGCCATGGGGCCAGCTGTGATACACTGCGCAAGAGGGGGGACCAGTGCTGGCATGGTCAGTCTGGTGCAATCAGTATCATCCTTGGTTTGTCCTGTTTGATCTTTAGTAGTAATCTGGAGAGGAGAGGCAGAGGAGGAAAGGCATACACTGATCGATTTTTCCAGCTGAAGGACAGAACATCCAATTTCCAAGCTTATTTGTGGGGAGTCCTTGTGCAGAATTTGTCCAACTGGTACTTCTGGGGGGAGGCAAACAGGTCTATATCTGGGATCCCCCATTTGTTGATCAACATGTTGAAAATCTTTGGTTCCAGTTTCCACTCGTGTGGGTCCATGAGATTTCTGTTTAGTTCGTCTGCCAGGGTATTTAGTTTTCCTGGCAGGAATTGAGCCTGTAGATGCATGTGGTAGCTCAAGGCTGTGTTCCACAGAGCCATGGCTAGTCTGCAGAGGGGGTAAGAATGGGTACCCCCCTGCTTGTTTATGTACCACAGAACAGTGGTGTTGTCCGTCTTTACCATTAATTGTCCTGGAAGAATGTGGTCCTTGAAGGCTGTCAGAGCATTCTGTACAGCTAACATTTCTTTTTGATTGATATGCAGGTGCATTTGCCTTGGGTTCCATTT
This sequence comes from Protopterus annectens, assembly GCF_019279795.1. Taxonomy (NCBI): domain Eukaryota; kingdom Metazoa; phylum Chordata; order Ceratodontiformes; family Protopteridae; genus Protopterus; species Protopterus annectens. The sequence goes on from NC_056744.1 coordinate 342,217,602, forward strand.
GCCCTGAATGCACTTCCCTGCCAGGTGAACCCCCCCCCCCCATGCATAGTCTGATGCATCTGTTGTTAGGGTTTGGGCGGCAGGGGGTAGAGTGAATTGGTAGTCCCTTGTTTTGGTGGCAGGCCTCTGCCCACCAAAGGAATTCTAACTGTAGGCAAGGTATGATAGGAATCATTGTTTCTAGATCCTGAGAATGTTGACACCATAGGCTTTTTAGATACCATTGTAGTTTCCTCATATGCAGTCTTGCATATGGAATTAGTAGAATGCACAAGGCCATGAACTCCAAGGCTTGCAGTATTTGCCTTGCAGACAGAGGGGTTTTTGTGGCCACTAGTTTGAAGTAAGATGTCAAATGAATTTGTTTCTCTAGCGTGAGGAAAGCCATCTGGGAAGTTGTGTTCAAGCTTCTCCCAGGAATATATTTTGTTGACAGAGTACCAGATGTGATTTTTTTTTCATTTCTAGTGTATCCCAGATAAGTTAAATAGAAGTTATGTTCTTACCATAACGTTCCATGTTAGTTGTCTTCTTCTCGCCTTCTTCTTGCTGGATGGGTTCGGAGCCGACCTCCCGACTCGCCACTCTAAAAGCTCGAGAGTTGGTTTCACCCGCCCGAGGCTCCCCTTATATCCCACAATGCTAGGCGAGAGTTACCTCAGATCTCGTTTGTAAGCTAACCCCAGCTTATAACAGAAACAGTATACTGTAAAAAAAACAGAATCCACCTCTAACAACAGGAAGAAGAAGGGTGACCTACATCCTGAAACAAGAAATATGCATAATAGCATATAGCTAAGAAAGAGGTGGTAGAAAGAGAGGTCACGATCACAACTCCTCTAGGTCTGTCCAGGCCAGGGGGAAGGAGGGTGGGACGCAAGAAGAAGGCGAGAAGAAGACAACTAACATGGAACGTTATGGTAAGAACATAACTTCTATATGTTAAGTTGTCTATCTCGCCTTCATTCTTGCTGGATGGGACCGTCCTAGCACCTTGTCCCGGGTGGCCTAACGGAACAGACTCCTGAGAACAGTGGAACCAAAATTAGCTCTATGCCTAGAAGCTAAATCCAACTTATAATGGGAAATAAAAGTGTGAGGAGTAGCCCAAGTAGCCGCTGCACAAATGGTGTCAATAGGCAGTCTGTCTTGGAAGGCTAGAGAAGTAGCCAAAGCTCTGGTGGAATGGGCTTTAGGCTTATTAGGCAGTTTTTGGTGTCTAATCTCATAAACAAGGGTAATCAGAGATGTTAGCCATCTGGATAAAGATACCTTTGAAACTGGAAGTCCCTTTCTGCTTTCCGCATAGGAGACAAACAGCTGATGAGATTTTCTGAATTGTTTCGTCCTGTCCAAGTAGTACCTTAATTGACGATGAACATCCAGACAGTGTAATTTTTGTTCAGACCTATTTGAATACTCCGGAAAAAGACAGGAGGTCAATGCATTGGTTTAGATTTGATGTTGAAACCACCTTAGGCAAAAAGGACGGGTTAGTTCGTAAGGAAACTCTGTCCTTATGGAACACAAGGTAAGGAGAGCGACAACTGAGTGCTTGAAGTTCTGAAATTCTTCTAGCTGATGTGATAGCCACCAGAAAGAGAGTTTTCCATGATAATAACTTTAAGGAACATGAAGCTGCAGGTTCGAAAGGGGAAAGAATCAAAGAAGCAAGAACTAAATTTAGGTCCCAAGGAGAAGGAGGATTTCTTACAGGAGGTCTGAGAAGAAAAACTCCTTTCAAAAAGGCTTTGCAGAGTTTGTGGGACATTAGGGCGGATTCAGAAATACCCACATGGAAATTAGAAATAGCTGCCAATTGAACCTTAAGAGTAGATGGAGATGAACCTGCATGGAAGAGTTCAGCAAGAAAATCAAGGACTAGTTGGATGGAAGCGGTGAAAGGATCTATGTCCTTTCCTTGTGCCCAATATGAAAAGCGTTTCCACTTACTCAAATAAATCTTTCGAGTGGAAGATTTATGGGAAGCTATCAAAATATCTCTAACAGAGTGAGATAATTGAGGAAGCCTGGCTACGGTTGGAAGTGGAGGAACCAAGCAGTGAGGTTCAGAGAGGGAGGGCGATGAAACTGACCCGACCGATGGATCAAAAGATCTGGAACTAGGTCCAGATTCCACGGTCGCTCAAAAGAAATCGATGCAGAAAGGGGAACCACACTTGTCGAGGCCAGTAAGGAGCAATGAGGATCAATGAGGCCTTCTGAGCGATAGCTTTCTGTATTACTTGAGAGATCAGTGGGAAAGGAGGAAATGCATACAGAAGTCCCGGGCCAAACTTGGACTAGCGTCCCTGCTGGGTTGGCCTGGTAAAGGGAATAGAGTGAAGTATTCTCTGCACTTGCTGTTTTGGGGAGTAGCAAAAGATCGCAGCAAGGCTGACCCCACTTGAGAAAATCTCTCTCACTACAGAGTCTTTCAGAGACCACTCGTGAGGCATGAGAATAGCTCTGCTCAACTTGTCCGCAATGTGATTGGACTTCCGGGGATGTGCGTTGCTATCAGAAAACGCTGAGAAGAAATCGCCCATTGCCACAGTCTGAGTGCTTCTCGACACAGGGGTATGATCTGGTTCCGCCTTGTTTGTTGATGTACCACACTACAGACATATTGTCTGTCTGGATTGCAATCGTTCCCAAGGGAAGAGAGTGTTGAAGGGCTTGCAACGCTAAAAGCACTGCTCTCATCTCCAGAACATTTATGTGCAAGTGGCATTCGTTTGGTTGCCATGTGCCCTGGACTGTCCTGCCCTGTTAATGCCCCCCACACCCGATCAGGGAGGCATCCGTTGTCAGAGTAGCAACCGGAGGAGGTGGAACAAATGGTCTCCCCAACAGGAGCTGGGGGGAAGACATCCACCACATGAGATGCTTTTTGCACGCTTGCGTGATCATAATGGTGTGAGACATTGGAAGTTCCTGGTATGACCATTGAGAAAAGAGCATCCACTGAAGGATCGCATGTGGTATCTGGCCAATGGAAGGAGAGGTATGGCCGCTGCCATGATTCCCAACACCTTTAGAACTAACCTGGCTTTGGCTCTGTTGTTGTTGAGAAGTAGTGATACCAATTTTTGAATGTCTGATATCCTTTGGTTCGTTAGTGTTGCAGACATGTTTACAGTATCTAAATTTGCGCCTATGTAGGTAATAGTGCGACAAGGCGACAACACAGACTTTCGCAATTTATTGAGATACCCAGTTTTGACAGGCGAAAAGTGTAATCTCTGGCCATCAGAAGGAGATGCTTGGTGGGAGCTGTGAGGAGCCAGTCGTCCAAATATGGAAACACCTGGAATCCTTGTCGTCTCAGGTGAGAAGCTACCACTGCCATGCATTTGGTAAACAACCGGGGGGCAGTGGTGAGACCAAAGGGCAGGGCCCTGAATTGAAAATGACTGGTTCCCAGCCTGAAGCGGAGGAATCTTCTGGAGGCGTCTGTTCATTTTATGTGATAGTGCAGCGTCCTGAAGGTCTATAGAGCACATCCAGTTTCCTTTTCCCAATAGGGGAAGAATGGATTGCAGCGTGACCATCCAAATCTTGTTTTCTTGACAGATCTGTTCAAGATACTGAGATCCAAAATTGGTCTCCAGTCCCTGTTTTCTTTGGAACTAAAAAGAACCTTGAGTAGATTCCGGATCCTAGTTGGTCTGCTGGCACTGGCTGAATAGCTCTTTTTGTAAGCAGTTTTGAAATTTCCAAAGCTGCTATATCCCTTTGAGCGGTGGGACATCTGGAAGGATTTTTGACTGATTTGGAAAAGCGAAGAAAGGGAATAGAATAACCTTCGAAATGATGGACTGTACCCATTTGTCTTGTGTCAAGGATAGCCAGGCTTCTGGGTACAGTGACAATCTTCCCCCGACTGCCTCCGAAGATGGGCAGTCGGGCAACACCTCAGGGATGCTGAAAGGGCTTATCGGAGGACGTTTCTCGATTGCCCTGGTTCTGGACCCCTCTGCCTCTAGGGCGGCGTCTACCATTGTTGTTCCCCTCTGCCTCTGGCGGGGAACCGACTCTGTGCGTCAGGCGAAGTCCCTTGGGATTGTTTACGGAACCACATCTTTCCCCCCTTCTGGCCTTTGGGGTAAGGCCTAGAAGGAGTAGAAAACGGACTCCACGGCAGAAAGGGTCTTGCCATCAGTCTCGCACCTAGTCAGGGTTTCTTTCACTTGTGGACCAAAGAGATGATCCATCAAAAGGGGAGTTCGTGAAAGACGTCTTGAAAGGTTCCATAAAGTGCATAGCCGCATCCAGGCGTGCCTACGTGAGCTACCCCTGTTCCTTGACTCTGCTCGCTCCATCGGCCGCATAAGAGAGGAGGCGCATGGAGGAGTTGGAAATAGAATTAAGGATAGCCAGCTGCGTGTTCATTCTCTTGAAACCCGCAGCTGTAGGGTCCTTCAGCATTTCACCTTCTTTGATCAAGTCCCTTTGAAGGCAGGTGAAATGGCACAGGTAATTCAGCGAGAGCATAGTAAATGTCGCTGAGGAGAACATCCGCTTCCACCTATCCATGGACCTAGATTCCTTGTTAGGTGGATGGACAGGCACTGAAGGATCAGCCAGTTCCTTCTTTGTGGCGGCGGCTACCACCATAGCATCCACAGTGACTCCTTTTGATAAAAATTCCTTGTCTGATGGAGCTGTAATGAATTTGGGCGGTCTCCTGGGAGTGGGGTCCACTGAATCAGGAGCCGTCCATGCCTTTTAGCAACCACCTGCATGAGGGGGTCAAGGGGGACACCCAGGAGGTGGAAGGGCGAGCCAAACGCCTCAAGATACACAGATTCGTCCTCCGAAGGGTTGAGGGCTGGCCAATTTCCCTCTGTTTAAGGATCTCCAGAATGTCTGCAAATGAGACATCTTCAGAAGGGGCAGGGGAACCCTCAGAATCATCCAGATCTGTGTCCGGCGTGATAGACTCAGGTGAGTCAATGTGCTTCCTCTTGCACTTCCTCTTCCGAGGGCTCTTCTGCCAAATCAGGAGAGGCCTCGGAAGAGGATGAAATCCCAAAGGAGCTCCTGAGGAGTTGGCTCTCTGCGGTCCGGGATGAGGGAGTGAGTCGATTTACCCTGAGGCAGCATAGATGGAGGGGCTGACGGAGCCGACTGTGGAGTAGAGCCAGGCTCTAACACACTCCGCATGACCTCGAAAGCACCCCTGTCAGGCAGAGCCAGAGGTCCCCGCTCCGAGGAGCTAAGGACCCCCCTCGGCACCGACAGTGATGGCTCCGAGGCCGATGTCAGAGCCGAACTCACCAGAGCCGAAGCACCGAGAGGGAGAGGGGGGTCGGACAAGGGTCGATGCCACTCACCCCTCGGGCCGACGAGGGAAGTCGGCGCCGAGAATCCTCCATGGAAGAAAGCGGGCGGCGACGGGCCGAAGACAATTGTCTCGGCTCGAGGTGACCACTGATCTCGGTTCCGACGCGACCCGACTCGAACTCAAGAGAGTCGAAGGAGGAAAGAGTTGATGGACGGGGCAGGCACCGACTGATGAGTCGGGCTCTGAAGCATCTGGGCTAGTGCCTCAGACTTGAGTAGTCGACTCACCACCCTCTGAAGGTCATGATCGGACAGCCTCGATGACCTAGAGGAATGAGACCTTTGGCTCCGTTCAGACAGCAGGGAGATCCTGGAGCCGAATGAGCGAGCCAAGAGAAGGTGACCTAGACCTCTTTCTGGTTGTCGGCTCCGAAGATCTTGTCGGAGCCGACACGGGTACCTCGATAACCTCGGCTCCGGCGGAGCGAGAAACCACAGAAACTGTGGACTGAGTCTTATCGACTCCAGCGGAGCCGATAAAGGCATGGGTTGAACAACCTGAGGTCTCGGCTCAGAAGCCGGGCCGAAGACCTCGATGCCTTGGAGGGCTTCCTGTTGAGACAGACAGGGAATCTCAGGCTTCAACAAGCCTCTCAGAATAAGCTTGTTTTTTCTTTCCTGCAGGACCCTGGGGCTGAAGCCATGGCAAACAGCACAGGAGTCCTGCAGGTGCAAATGCCCCAGACAATAGACACAAGAAGTGTGTGCGTCTGTCAGAGACATTTTCTGACAGCACGCATCACACTTCTTGAATCCGGAGACCTTAGTTTCTTTTGACATAGCCTAACTGGTGAACACAAACACACACTCAAACACACCAGTTATACCCTGTCAGAATAACAACTTTAGTAAAATACTAAAAAATAAAGTACAATAAACAGTAGTTAAACTACACAAACACTCCCTAGGGAAGGGAAGGCCTAAGGCCCAAGGGAAGAACTAAAGTTCTTTTAAACAAAAACAGGAAAAATTAGGTCGGGATAAAGTTCAATGAACTACACTAATTTGAGAATAATTAAACTAAAAAGGGTAAAAGAGTAACTTTTAATAGAAAAAGCTTAAACTCACCAGGAACCGGTAGAACAACCAACCTCGAAGCTGTAGCGGCAAACGAGATCTGAGGTAACTCTCGCCTAGCATTGTGGGATATAAGGGGAGCCTCGAGCCGGTGGAACCAACTCTCGAGCTTTAGAGTGGCCGAGTCGGAGCAGAGGTCGGCTCCGAACCCATCCAGCAAGAATGAAGGCGAGATAGACAACTTAACATCACCTTTTATACAAATGCCAGATGATTCAGAAGTATGTCCTGGCTTTCTGCCTGAATAAGACAATCGTCCAGGTATGGGTATATTTGAATATTTGCCTGCAAAATGCAATGACTGGAGCTTGGCACTTTGTGAATACCCTGAGTGCAGTGGATAAGCCAAAAGGCATTGCAGAGAACTGAAGTGCATGCAGCCTGCTTTGAAGCGTAGGTATTTTCTGTAAGATTCCTGATTGGGATGTGCAGGTTGGCTTCCTTTAAATCCAGTGTTGCCAACCAGGCAGCTTTGCCTATCATGGGAAGCAACTGATGAAGAGTTAGCATCTTGAATTTTGGAATCACCAAAAAGGTTTTTTGACAGGTTTTTTTCCCGGAAATAAGAGAGCACTTGCTTTGAGCCTCTGCCCAC